>NW_015391666.1:0-23724 GCF_001527695.2 Protobothrops mucrosquamatus | reverse complement strand
TCGTCACTGTGTGGACACTGTGAAACAGTCATTATGAGGAGCTCCGTTGCTTAGAGCCACAGTCTGTCCAGTTGGTTTCATGTAATGAAAAAAAAACATATTTAATTAAGAGATATATTCCCCGCACAACGCCTAGGTGACAGTCAGTCTTACCCACCTCACCATCATGGCTACTTATTGGCTGAGCAAATGCCCGATACTCTCCATATGTATGCTGCTTGAGAACGACAGATATTTAGAAGCATTAACTCAGCTTGCGTTTACAGTTTAAGCCTCGCTTAAGGTGAATTGCAGCTTTATATTTATTCATCCCCAATCATGAATTAATGTAGTCTTAGCAGCTTCCTCTTTTATTTGTCCTGGTATTAGTTATTGACAGCCTTCCTTATGAAAATTGAATATGGTAAAGACATCAGTTTAAACAATAAGTGATCCCCGTCGGTGAAGCTGGACTCTGGACCCTGACTAAATAATGCTATTTTTGGAGTTGAGGACACCAGTGAAGCTTAAAAATGAAATAAAAACTCTGCACTAAAGACTCTTTCGAATTTGCCTGTAATGGTTTCTCTGCGTTCTGAAGTTGAAAATCAGAAGCAAATGAGGATATATATATATATTTTTAATCTTGATCTGACCTTCAACCCAGCAAAGAAGCCACCCAGCATCAACTTGTAGTATAGATGGGCAGCATAAAATAATAATAAATAAATAAATAGATGCTTTAGGAGACTTTATGTATGTAATATCCTAGATTGAAAGCAGACTCATCTCAAAGGGGAAAGGAATCCCGTGTTCAATCACATGACTTCTACTCTCATTGATAGAGTAGCACAGGGGTCTTCAAACTTGGCCCTTTTATGACTTGTGGACTTCAACTCCCAGAATTCCTCAGCCAGGCACGCTGGCTGAGGAATTCTGGGAATTGAAGTCCACAAGTCATAAAAGGACCAAGTTTGAAGACCCCTGGAATAGCACAATGGAGAATTTAATTCCCTCCACATAAATAGATGCAACACACTGGCTCAATTGGGAGGTCCCAGGTTCTCATCCTCTTCGGCATAGGCCCTCCTCACCTTCTATCACTAGTGATTTGAGACTGCTAGGAATTTTAGGACATATGGAGAGCCAGACAGTTTTCATAAATTAGACCTTCACATGGTGGATAATTAAACTCCGGAATTTGTAACCATAAGATTAAACAAACAATTTAGAATCATTCCTGGAGGGTCAGATTCCCTGCTGCCTTCAGATTGGTCATTATGGGATAAAATACTGGACTAAATAGATCTTTAATCTGAATCAAGATGGCTCTTACAATCCTAGGGCATCCACTCAAGAGTGTCCAACCTGGGCAACTTTGAGACTTGTGGACTTCAACTCCCAGAATTCCCCAGCCAGCCATGAGAGTTGCAGTCCACAGATCTTAAAGTTGCCAAGACTGGACATCCCTGCTTCTACTTCTCTTGCATAGTGTCCCTTCCTTTTAAAAAAGAATATAGAACGCTGTCTTAGACCAGATCATTTGCCATCTTGGCCAGTGTGGTCAATATCCATTTCCTTGAGGCTTCCAAGATGAATGCCTCAGGCACAGCTTCTCTTCATCTCTCATTCCTTCCAGAAACCTCCTCCAAGGATGTTGGAGGTTCAACATACAAGGAGACAACCGCCAGTCGCCAACCATCAACACAACAGTCAACCAACAGGAAGGAACCACATAAATACGATGCATAGAATAGCCCAAAGCACATATCCCAGTAGAGAGAAGTTCCCTGAGGATGGGGTCCAGCACAAGTCCAAAAACTTGGGAGACTAAACCTCTGGTCCGAGTGATGGATCCAAATTGGATCTTGCAACATTATCCTGGGACACATATCTTTGCCATTATTCATGCCACCTTTTGCACACAACCCAGATTCTGTACTTCTAAGGTGTGGGCCTTCCCTCAAAATTCCATGGACAGGCTAAGTAACCCAGCTGAAGAATTCTTGTCCTTGCTGAGAGAAAGATTTCTTCTCATTGTGGCCTGAATAGCAAAACAAAAAACAACACACACATATACACACATACACACACAAAAAAACCCCCTCAGCAACGATGTGACTACCTCATCTGCAATTTCTGTGCACCAAGCTTAATTATCCCCAAAGTAGATCTGTGAAGGAGGATTTTCAGCGAAAGACGCTAGTTAGAGCGGGCTGGTGCTTTGCTGTTTTATGCATTAAAAGAGTGACACCTGCTCTCATCTCTGCTTCGAGGAAAAAAAATTGTGAACCAGACGCACTCTTGATCAAATCCTCTGTGTATTTTCCGTCGGGACTGAGCCGTGCACCTGCCTTTGATCCCAAATATAAAGTTCAGGATTCATAAGGCAATGGTAGGAAAGCACCTTTGACTTTCTTTTAATCTCAAGAACATTCTAGGAAGATTATCGGGCTATATTGAAAAGGAGAAGCGTGCTGAAAATGTCTCGCGACTCGGAGAAAGTAGTGGGAAGAGAAATAATAATAATAATGGAACAATAAAACGCGGTTTACGTTTGGGCATCACGTATTTAGCAATGTGGCAGACGAGAAGCTAAAGGTTTGATCTGTGTGATTAAGATAACATTCACTTCTTCAATGTTTAATTCGATTGCTTAACAATGATGTACAGTAATGTTTGCCTGGCTTTTGTAAGAGTGGAATTTGATCTTATAACTGGCTTTGACTCCAAGGTCCTTATCAATAACTGAGACTGATGATCAAGCTAAGCTTCTCTCTGGACGGTTGCAGAATGAATGAAGAACGGTTGCAGGAACTGGATAGTTTAATGAAAAGAAGGACCAGGGGTGACATGATAGCAATCTTCCAATATTTGAGGGGCTGCCACAAAGAAGAGGGGGGTCAACTTATTCTCCAAAGCACCTGAAGGCAGGACAAGAAACGATGGATGGAAACTAATCAAGGAGAGGACCAAACTAGAACTAAGGAGAAATTTCCTGAAGTTCAAACAATCGGTGGAATTATGTAATCAGTCTTGCCTCCAGGGGTTGTGGGTGCTCCATCACAGGAGGTTTTTAAGAAGAGATTGGACAACCATTTTATAGGGTTTCCTGCTTGAGCAGGGGGTTGGACTAGAAGACCTCCAGCGTCCCTTCCAACTCTGTTATTCTATTATTGACTTTCAGTCTCTTGTGCCATTTATCTCATTTATTCTCCCTCCCAACTGCTTTGTTCAGGAAGATCATTTCCAGATCTCTTAGGCGTGTCCCAAAAGAATTTTGCATTGTAGAACACTTGAAGTGTGGCTATTAAGATGAATAATAAGTCTGTTCCACTATCTGTTGTTGTTTTTTTGCTCCAGATAATTAAAAAGCTGCAGGAATGATGTTGTAAAAGTTAACAGATCATGGCCATTTGCTTAACGAAACGTGGGAACCCTCAGATCTAACTTCCCAACCGTGAGATGTGTAGATTTCCACATCTTGCATACACCATTTGTTAATTGAATGTAGCAGTCAGAAAAGCAATTTTTTTTAAAGATTTCCACAAGCTTATAAGGACCTGAGGTGTGGAAATTAATCTTTTTCTCCTTGACCCCATTTGGAGAGATCTTCATATTTTTAAAAAAAACAAAAAACCTGTGTTTACCAAAGGACCGGCATGTTTTGAAAGCTCAACATTTCAAACATTAGAACTTTATCATGTGGTTTCTCTCAATTGTGTGGGCAGCATTGCTGCATAGTTTGACCCAATGCCAGATCATTCTAGTTCCTTCCAGATGTTTTGGACTATAAGAATTCTGGGAGTCGAAGTCCACAAGACGTAAAAGTTGGCAAGGTTGGATACCCCCGCTCTAGAGGATTCAGAAGTGCACGGCGAATGACCACCACCGCAAAAGCTGCAATACAGTTTTACCCAGTGATTTGTCACCATTAAGGAAGTGATCTGCACGTCTCAACTTTGTCAGCCCTAGAATTAGCTCTGCCATATTCCGAGAAGGTGTACGGAGAGGGAATTAATCTTTTTCGATACTTGTGCAACACAGGCAGAAAAGCAGCTGGGTTTTGCGTTTACAAATGAAGGATGTACTGATGTTGGCTGAAGTTGTCGCTCGCCGAATTGCTGACCCAGACGCGGCACTGATCTTGATTATGGCCATCTATTTCCTCCTGGTCTTCTGTAGAATTGCCTTGTCGGCATATTTTTTTGCCCATTTCAAACTAAGGATGCCTATGAAATGGGATTTTAAATGGGATCTGTATGGCTATAGCCCAGGAATCTCCATCTATCCCATAAATCTCCCTCCGTTTCTGCTTCTGTGGTGGTGTAAATTGTTAAGGATGGGCTGCTCTTGACTTTTTTCCCCCCCATTCAAAAGTCAATTCACATGTAAGTCTCAAATGGCCACCCTATTCTGTGTGTTGTCATGGAGCTATTTAAAGCCGGCTAATCACTGGCCCAGAAGCATTTTGCTGAAAGTGTGAGATCTCTGTGGTGTTAGGAGAATCCTAGTTTTATTTCTACGTTTGTTTATTTTGAATGGGACTTAAGATGGGTACACAGACTCATCTTCCTGTTTCTCACCCAAATGATCTCCATCTTCCCTCAACATGCTACTCTCACCAAGCTGAATGGTAGTTACTTGCATGATTCTATTACCTTGCAATAAAGGCAGTGTTGGTAGACATGGTTCTACTTCTTGTTTAGAGTCCCTTGTAGGGCTGACATCGGTCTTACAAGTTGGAAAGCCCTCCCCTCCTTTATTTTGACTTTCCAGAAGACCAGTTATTGTCCTCCGGTTATTGAGTTAGGATCAAGACACTCAGGTTCATGGATGCTTATAAAGTGACTCTGGGCCAATTTAGCATCTCGGCTCGATTTCCATAGAGGTGATGGTCATGTGTTAAATTGGAGGAAGGAGTGCTGTTTTTGCACCTGGATGTTCCAGAGGAAAAGCAGGATATAAATACAACAGATAAATGTGGAACCTGACTGGGTTTGCCATAAATTCTGCTGCTAATAGATCCTTCCTTCCTTCCTTCCTCCCTCTCCCTCTCCCTCTTTCCTTCCACTTTGCTCTCCTTCCTTCTTGCCTTCCTCCCTCCCTCCCTCTCCCCCTTTCCTTCCTCCCTCCCTCCCTCTCCCTTTTTCCTTCCAGCTTCCTCTCCTTCCTTCCTTCCTTCCTTCCCTCGTCCCCCTCTCCCTCTTTTCTTCCACCTTCCTTTCTTTCTCTCCTTCCTTACTCCCTCACTCACTCTTTCCTTCCTTCGTCCCTGCCTCTCCCTCTTTTCTTCCACCTTCCTTTCTCTCCTTCCTTCTTCCCTCTCCTTCCTTCCTTCCTTCTTTCCTTCCTTCCTTCGTCCCTGCCTCTCCCTCTTTTCTTCCACCTTCCTTCCTTCTTCCCTCTCCTTCCTTCTTCCCTCCCTTCCCTCGTCCCTCCCTCTCCCTCTTTCCTTCCTTCCTTCCTTCCTTCCTTCCTTCCTTCCTTCCTTCCTTCCTTCCTTCCTTCCTTCCTTCCTTCCTTCCTTCCTTCCTTCCTCAATATAAGCCACTCTTTCCCGTTTTTTTCCTCATCTCTTTGCTAATCCGTTCTTCCTGTTTTCTCCCCTTGGAGAAGATACGCTGAGTCATACCAAATGATTACTATTCATGATCCAGGGAAGGCATCTAAAGAGGTGTTCCCAATAGCTCTGGAGTTTCTGTTATTTCGTTCAACTCACATTCAAGCAGAGAGAGAGCTTAAGACAGATTTTCCTGTAACCAGATTGCTCCGCCATGCTCTCTCTCTAATAATGAATTTTGATTGCTAATTTGCTGGGTCATATTGTGCCCCGTGCTAGCTCACAGATGAAAATCCTCTCCTCAGTTTTCTTGCCCCTGAGCAATCACTCTTTATAAGACTATCACAGGCTCTCACATCCCAAGTACGTGCTTCAATTAATATCCAAAATATGTAGGTTTAATTTGCCATCATTCTTCTTTCAGATGATTATTATATAGTTGAGTGGTTTTCCAAAAGAACGGTTCTTCAAAAATGAAGAGCCTTTAAAATTACTTCTTGGTTAACCTTCTACAGCCTGGATATATTATTTGGGATATATTAGAGCTGTCACTACTAGCCTTCCTCAATGGTAACTCTGGATGTTGTAACCTTCAGAAACCCATAAAGCGAGTGGGTTGACAACATAGACATCATCCAAAGTCACTTTGGGGGATCTTCAGGGATGAGGCAACTTACTTGGGTTTCATCCTTTCCAGACAGCCAGCATCCAAAGATGTAGGGTGATGGCACCTAAAACCAACCATAGAATCACAGGTTCCCCATCCCTGCATTATTTCACTGATGATACGTGAAAGATAGTCCAGGTTCAAGGTTTAATCCAACATTCCAACATCTGAAGACAATCTTCTCCTATAAGAAAAGGTAAGATAAGATAACTGTTATTGTCCCTTTTTTCTGTGAAAGCACTGGCGCACATTAAAAAATGAAATATATAAATATACATACACACACGGTATATGGTATGAAGCTATTACAGAATCTATTTGTTTTGCTTCGGATGCTGCCAACACAGAAAACCGGTCATGGAGAAGATGTATGGCATCCTAGACCAGTGGTTCTCAACCTTTTTAATGCCACGACCCCAACCGGTCGTAAGTCGAGGACTAAACCGGTCGTAAGTCAAGGACTAAACCGGTCGTAAGTCGAGGACTACCCAGCCAGTTGTAAGTCGAGGACTTTCCCTGCCCGGGAGCGCCGCGCATGCGTGGTTCTGCCCCCTGCGCCGGCCGAGGCATAGCTGGCAAGCGGCAGAGACGGAGCAGGCTGACCACCAGCTGGCCCAGCCCAAGGGAGGTAAGGCACCCACCGGAAAAGGGGAAAAAATGGCGGACAGCCTTGCTTGGCGATGGGGTCGCGACCCATAGGTTGAGAACCGCTGTCCTAGACTATCCTGCAGATCCTAGAATTAGGACAGTCCAAATTCTTTCTTAAAGAGTTTGAAAGCCTACATCCAAAACCTTTTCAGATGAGTCCATCCGCACAAACCTTGCCCACCACGTAGATTGTTTTCATGCGTTGCAGTAAATCCTGCGGTTTGTTGATTTTGACTAAGCAGAGATGAAAGAGCTCTTTTCAAACTATTCAAGTTCTTGCTTCTTCTTCTTTCTTTTTTTTCCTGGCTCAAGACAGGAGCTTGCAAATCTCCCCCTGAAAAAGCTCATGCTCATTTTCCTTCACACTTTCCCCATTGCCAGTCACCTTTTAATTAGAGGGGACTTTTTTTTTTATTGAAAATGTCCGTATCTCTCTTTGCTGTTTCAAAACTACTCAAGCAGAATTGAACTTGGGACCTTCTGCATGGTAAGCATAACAATGAGCAGCTAAAATTTGAATTTGAATCGGATCTGCATTTCTGCTCGATCAGAGAGTTCATGGGGTGATGTTAGGTCAATCATCCCTTCTCCATTCAACCTACTTCAAAGGATGTTGCTGGGGATAAAGTTGAGGGACACCTTCTTATATATGCCCTTGAGCTGTCCGTATAAACGGTATGGATACATATGCTCCAACAGTGGAAGTTTTAAAGAAGAGACTGGACAACCATTTGTCTGAAATGGTATAGGGTTTCCTGCCTGAGTAGGGGGTTGGACTGGAAGACCACCAAGGTCCCTTCCAACTGTATTCTATTGGAAATGCTAAGGAAACTTCAATTCCTTTTCTTTCTTCTGACATTCTTCTTATTTAAAAGACAAGTACAATATGTTCTTCCTGTGTTAGAAAACCAATTCATTTTTAGTAAGATTTTTTTCGTTGTTGTTGATCTTATTCTTTTAAACCAGAATTAAACAAATGATTCCAACATCATCGTTATTATCATTGATCATCACACAGTCAGCCAGATGTTCAGATTGGATTTGGCATTTTTGTCTACCTATCAAGTCCTTACCAAGGACCTAGGATAGGCAGATGTGGATGTTTGAATTGATGGTATTACAGATATCGTGGCAGGATGGAAGCTGTTCCTAGTAAGGCCGTCTTTTGCAATTCACTGATGGCAAATTTGTCAATGCCGATGATGGCGTTCCAGTGGTGCTCCAGTTGTTTTGGGATTGCACCCAAGGCACCTATGACTATTGATACCACCTTGCTTGCCTTTGTCACAGTTGTTCTATTTTTATTTGTAGGTCTTTGTATTTTGTTATCCTCTCCAGTTCTTTCTCTTCTATTCTGCTGTCTCCAGGCACTGCCTGTTTGTCTGTTTGAATTCTAATGTCCCAGAGCAATTTAACATTTTCATTTATTTTTATATTATTATTATTGTTGTTGTTGTTGTTGTTATTCTGCACTAGAAGTCCCCCACCCAAAAAAACCCTCCCCATCACTGAAGCCAAGTTCATCTTTGTGTATCCCACTGTCAACCATGCCTCACTTTCTTGTCAACAACTCCCACTTGGGTATATTTCAGCAAACTCTGGAATGAAGGACTCTTACAACACAATCAAAATTCACACCCTCAGTGTTCATACTGTATTCCAAGAAGAGAATATTGAGTGGGCGTGCTAAAAAGACGCTAAAGGGCTTATGCATACATCAAGCAACTGCTTCAATTTTATTTTGAAAAGCAACCTCTTGTTTTATTGGCTGGGTATCAGATTATCCAGAGTGCTCCGAACAAATCTTGTTTTCTAATGAACTTATTGACTATCTGTATTTGAAAGAAGGCTGATTCCTTCTTTCCTTCTGCAGTTGTTTTAAGACTTAAGGGAGTTTGTTTGTTTGTTTTTTTGCTCTTCATATAAAACTCCACTCGTGGAGACTGCCCATACACTGGATTCCTTCTACCTCTGCTTCTTTCCACCTCTGCATCTTTTTCCATAACCAACGACTTCTTCCCAAATTCAGCCTCCACCGTCGTTTAATTTTAAGAGCCTTCGCTCTTCTCTGAAGTGGCCAGCGAGAACTTCCCAGATGGTGGTTATCAACCTCATTGTGGTAGAACGGCGCTGGTCTTCAAAGGGAAAAAAAAGGCTTGGTGGTTCATTTGAAGTGCCTCATCCACCAACTCAGCTCGACAATATTGTGCTGGTTGAGATGTCTCGCTGTTTTAGGCCTCTAACCCAACTGCTCTACCGCTTCTTTCCTGAAAGAAAACCACAAGCCATGGGCTTCCTGCCAATAGACATGTTTCATTCATCCCTGGTGATAAATGAAGTGCTCCTCCTCTGTCCTCTAACCTGTTTTCCCAGATAAAAGCATCTGATGGTTTGTCATATTTTCGATAACCTCTCTTTCAAGTCCTCTTCCCACTTTCTCTTCCCCTGCAGCAACGCTTCAGAACATTCTCTTCTATCGAGCATCGAGATTCTTAAATTAAGCTTCTGCTTCCCCACCACGGGGAGCTGAGAATCAATCGCTAAGGTCTGCTTTTCAGTCCAAGAGCAGGATTTTTCCATTTCATTCTTTAGAAGCGGCCGGGAACAGAGATATCTCGCGCTGTCGTCTCTTGAGGGCGTGCAGAGCCGTATCAGATCTACCTTTCAATCTGTTTGCCTCCTATTTATATGGGATTAGTCTAAATTAGGCGTGGCAGCCTTTTCTAGTTCATCTCAGCCAAAATGATCTGCCATCTTCAAATCGCTAGAAACCTCACACGGGAAATTTGCAAGACCCTTTAGCAGAGATGGCTAAATTGACTTCCTTTGATTAAAGGCAAAAAACACAATTGCTTTCGTTTCTACTTGGAAGCCTCTTCTGGACGTCGTGCTCGAGATGGAAAGAAAATAGATAGGTTTCGATTAGATAGGTTTGTTGTTATAGGAACAGTTTATACTGTTACATAAAAGTAAAAAGTTGTGGTTTAATGTTAGTGTCTTATTATACTGCACCAGAGGCAGTCGGAAGTCGTGCCTTTTCTATCATTCTCCCTCTTTTCCTACAGTTTTCCCTCCCCTACTTTCCTACTCTTTTCTTTTACATTTTTGCATTTTATGTTACAAATTAATAAAAAAAAGGAAAATTTGAAAGACCGTGTGTGATTTTTGTACATTCTTAAGAAATGTTGGCAATTTTTCATTTTTTTTTAAATTGAAGACAGGGGGGCAGTTTCAAAAGTCTGTAGAAATTTCATTGCCAGATCCTGCTCCCTCCTTCAATTTCCACCTCCCAGTAAAACAGGCATAGAGTCTTGGGAATCGCAAGATCAGAAAGTTTGGGATAAACAAGGAATGCAAAACTAGCTCAAGGTAACCACAGCTCGTTGAGTAAAAATGGAATCTAGCCCATCATTCTAATTTTCATCAAACCTTGTTTCTCTTATCTCTACAGTTTGCTCTTATAAAAGGCCTTGAAACTGTAGAAATGAAGCCATCTGCAGTGATCTGTCTTCTTCTCAAAACCTCATCAGTTGCTCTTGATCTTCCAAAGCGTTTGAATCACTGTGGTTCCATGCTTGCTTGAAGAATAGGAAGATGGTAAGATTTTGAACCTTCTTCAGTACGGAGGCCAAGATGAAAGAGAGTCTGGATTTCCATATAAAGGATTCTGCTTTCTCTACTGAGCGAACAAGGATCGGTTATGTATTCATAACCCTGGCTGAAATCCTAGGAAATTGTTTCAGCAATTTCAGTTGATGGGTTTTGTTTGGTTCAGTTTTGGTGTACTTCGAGTCAGTGCTGATTCCAGGAAACTGCCTGGATGATGATGATGATGATGATGATGATGATGATGATAATACCACCACCAATAGTAATAGGCACCTTGGGTGCAATCCCAAAACAACTGGAGCACCACTTGAACACTATTGGCATTGACAAATTCGCCATCAGTCAATTGCAAAAGGCGGCCTTGCTAGGAACTGCTTCCATCCTGTGACGATATCTGTAATACCATCAAACATCCACATCTGCCTATCCCAGGTCCTTGGTAAGGACTCGATAGGCAGACAAAATGCGAAATCCAGTCTGAACATCTGGCTGACTGTGCGATGATCAATAATAATAATAATAATAATAATAATAATAATAATAATAATAATAATAATAGTAATAATAATAAAGTTGGAAGGGACCTTGGAGGTCATCTAGTCCAACCCCCTGCTCAGGCAGGAAACCCTATCCCATTTCAGATAAATGTCTATGTCACTACAGTTTTCTTAGCGAGATGTTGGAAGTGGTTTACTCTAGTTTTCTTCCTAGGGCTGAGAGAGTGTGACTGGCCCAAGGCTGTCCAGTTGGCTTTGCGTCTAAGGTGAGACTAGAACTCGTGGCTTCCTGGATTCTAGCCTGATGCTTTCACCACTGCCACTAAACTGGCTCTTCTCTCCAATGTTAACAATTTTTTCAGGTCGCCCTTGGCTTACGACCACGACGGAGCCCCACATTTCTGCCGTTCATGAGGCAGATCTTAAGGGAGCTTTGCCCCCATTTTACGACCTTTCTTGCCACAAGTTGTTGGGTGAATCACTGCAGTCATCAAGTTAATAACACGGGTGTTTAAGTGAACCTGGCTTCCCCACTGACTTTGCTTCTCAGAAGGTCCATAAAAGGAGATCACGTGACACACACACACACACCCCGACACTGCGACCGTCGTAAATATGAACCAGCTGCCTAGCATCCGAATTTCGATCAGGTGTCCATGCGGATGCTGCAAAGGTCATGGGTGTGAAAAACGGTCACAAGACAGTGCCGTTGTACCTTCAAACAGTCACCAAGTGAACTGTTGTAAGTGGAGGATTTCCTGTATGTTGCCTCTGGTATTGCCAGCTCCAGTTCCTCTTCTCCTCACCTGCGCTTATCCTTGGGATTTGCACCTGGGCCTCCTTTATGCTCCAAGTGGCAATCATGTCCTGGTACATAGAGAAGACTGGAATAGCATCTATCATTTCCTAAATAGGAGTGATCTTCTTCAAAGCACCCCTTAATTAACTGCCATTTAACCTGCACCAGGCACCCTGAACAATTGAAACGCAGTAGGTCTGTAGCAAGAGGTGTGTACAGCAAACCAGCCATTCAGGCTGAACAAATGGTGTACTTTCCCACCCACCCTCTCTTTAATTGTAGAGACAAGGGCTGGGATAATTGTTACAGTTCTATCTAGCTTTAACTATTCTTTGTAATTTGGGGAGATTGTAAAACCAATAATGCCTGGCGAGTCAGAGTGGGAGGGGGGATTATTGATGTGTAAAGGTCCGTGATAAACTACCCTGACTGTCTCATAATTGCCTTTCTCATGGCTTTTAGTTCAGCTCTTATTGTTCAAAATTCAACAATGGGATAGAGGTATTGCCGGCATTTTTTATCTCTCTGTTCTTTCATTCTTTTTTTTCTTTTTCTTTTTAAATTTTTCTTTTGAATGAGAGCTTATTAAGATGGCCGACGGAAGAGGCAGGGATCTGTAATAAAGTCTCTCTTTTTTTAAAAAAAAAAATGCTTTCTTGCTCTAGATTAGCGTTATTCCATCTTGACAGCTTGAAGATGTGTGGGCATCATCACCAAAATTCCCCAGCCAATCATTGGATGGCTGTCTCTTTGATCTTCACATCCTGACTGGGGAATTCTGGGATCCAAACTCAGTAGTAAATCTTGAGATAGATCTCGAAGACAATCACTGTCTATTTTGGTCTTGGATTCCGTTGAACCATAGAACACAGAACATAGAACGACAAAGTTGGAAGAGACCTTGGAGGTCTTCTAGTCCAACCCCCTGCTCAAGCAGGAGACCCTATACCATTTCCGACAATTGGTTGTCCAGTCTCGTTTTGAAAGTCTCCAGTGATGGAGCACCCCAAGCTGTTCCACTGGTTGATTGCTCTCATCATTAGGAATTTTCTCCTTAGTTCTAGGTTGCATCTCTCCTTGGTTGGTTTCCATCCATCGTCTTGCCTTTTGGTCCATGCTCGAACCCATTTCTTGAAGCCTCCAAAATTACATTGGAAGTGAATTTTAGCTGCTGGCTTCTTTCTGAGTCTGCATCAAATGAAACCCAGCTAGCAGTCCTATGCATTTCTTTTTTACTGCTTTTTGGTCGATTCATTTATGACTCAATCTGCGGTTTCATTGTTTGGGATTGCTGATTTTTTATATAACTGCAGTCGTTTTGTGGAGCTTTTAGCATTATTGTCACTTGATGAGAGTTTCTGGATGGCGGCAGGCAAAACGCCGTATAAATAAGCTATCATACAGGGGAAAAAGGGGTTCTTGTTGATTGTTCTAAGGAAGAAGTGTCCTAAGGTAAGCAAGCAGCTAAGTGAAATCAAAAGCAAGTTTGCCACGGCTGTCCAAGACAATTCTCCTGATAACCCACTTTAGGCACAACTTGGGGGAGGTTTCCAAAGGAGATGCTTTCACAGAAGCAGCCAGGGGCAGGTTCTCGGTCTCCCCCTTCCTGTCTTTCTCTTTTGCAAAGGAATCGGTTCGCACAAGGACAGCTGTGCCGCTGTTTCAGATCTCCCAGGAAGATAAGAGTGGCCCCATCCGTCAACCTAGCCAGAATGATGGGCATTAAGTGACAGCTTGTGACTAGCAAGGGCTGTTCCCCAGACACGGAAAAGTTGCACCCCGGACGTGTTGATTAAATCATGCACCGTTTATGCAGCTCTTGTCTTAGTCGTTTTTGCTGGGACTTCTTCTTCTGAGCTTCCCTTTTGCTGAGTTAAAATCCCCAAGGCTAATGAGCATCTCTCAGGAAAAAGGCAGAGGGAACAAAGACAGAGAGCAGACCATTCTTTCATCCTGGCCTGATCTGAGAACAAGCAACCGCGGATTCAGCTGTAAGGTTGTAAAAGAAAACTTTTAACTCCCTCCTTCTCCTGCTTTTCTGTTTCCAGATTAAATAAATGGGTAGGCAAGAAGGAATTTCTGCCTTCGTCTTCTCTCCCTCTCCTTCTCCCTCTCCCTCCCTCTCTCTCCCTCTCCCCCTCTCTCCCTTTCCCTCTCTCTCCCTCTAACTCTCTCTCCCTCTCTCTTCCTCTCCCTCCCTCCCTCTCTCCCTCTCTCTCTCTCCCTCTCTCTCCCTCCCTCTCCCCCTCTCTCTCCCTCTCTCTCCCTCTCTCTCTCTCTTTTCCTTGCATTTATGGAAATAAATGTCAAGGGTAGAAATAAGAGGGAACATTTCCAGATCGAGGTTTGCAAAAGGACGGTGCAACTACAGCGCCTGGAAAATAAGGGATGCTTAGGACACCGCGGACTACCACTTTTCCCAGCTTGAAGGTGGAAAAATTGCCTATGCATTTTCACGAGGACTAGAGATCTGCTAATTTCATGCTTCCGTCTTGAGAGAAAAACTTGTTTGCAAAATGTGTGCCGTACCTGGGCGCAGTACCTGTAGGCATGTTAATAAGGATGTCTATGACAAAGGATTTAATTGAAGTGCCTGAATGTAGGTCACCGAAGCGTTTCATATTCTGTGATTTCAGTCTCAATTTTGACCAATGCAGTTGCTATTGATTTAGCTACCTATCGTCAGATAGCCATGGTGACCATTCAAAGTCACAATGGCACTGAAAAAAAAGCGACTTGTGACCATTTTTCACACTTACGACCATTGCAGCATCTCCAAAGTCACGTGATCAAAATTTGGATGCTTGGCAACTGACTCGTATTTATGATGGTTGCAGTGATCCCCTTTTGCAACCTTCTGATCAGCAAAATCAATGGGGAAGCCAGATTCACTTAAGAATAGTGTTACTAATTTAACAACAGCAGTGATTCAGCTTAACAACTGTGGCAAGGGAGGCCACAGAAATTTTGGGTTCAATTATGGTCATACGTCAAGGACTACCTGTATTCAAATGTATCTATAGGAAAATGTGAATGAAATCTCTTTACTTTTTAAAAAGTTATACCTTATTGTGCTTTAATTTTTTTTTAGTAACAATAGATCTCTGCTGTCAGGATGAACCTTTTGTGCCCTCTCAAGATTTGGGGCTAGTAATTTCCAGAACTGCTACTGGTGCCACCGACCCTTTTCAGGCTTGTAATCCATTTGTAGCGTGCTGCACCGGGGAACCAAAAGTGTAGGGAAAATGTGTTACTGAAGTGCACACTTGGTTTGGTTCATTTCCTCCAAATGGATTCACAATCTGTGAAATTAACACAACTCTTAACGTGTTAATAATAGGAAGGGTGACAGAACAAGACAATTAGCTGGCTTCTTGGGCTATAAATTACTTAATTATAGTTCTGTAGGTGGAGGAATCAGAAGGCACGTCTAATTCAAACGCCATACAAATAGATTCAAAGCGTGAAACAATTCATTGACCAGTGCTATCAGATAATGGGCACGGCAGATGGCAGTGCGTTAGCCAACCTTGGTTTATCTCCCCAGAGCTAAGCAGAGGCCAACCTGGTTAATCCTTGAATGGGAGAACCCAGAAATCCCTACTTCATAGACCAGGGGTAGGCAACCTTGGCTCTTTTATGACTGGTGGACTTCAACTCCCAGAATTCCTGAGTCAGCCATGCTGAGGAGAAAGAGAGAGGTTTCCAAACTGAGCTATGCTGGCTCAGGAATTCTGGGAGCTGAAGTCCACAAGTCATAAAAGGGCCAAGTTTGAAGACCCCTGTGTTAAAACAAGCATCACCAAGCAGTCTTAACAAGATCAGATGACTTTATGTTGGTGTTGAATGACAGATGAAAGGGAGAGCTGAATCTAACTTCATGGCAGCAGTAGAGAATGCATAACCAGGCATCATGTGTGTGTGTGGATGTTTTCAGTCTTGGAAGTTCAGTCTAACCATGTTGGCTAAAAGTCATTGGAACATTTCCTCTCTATTTCGCATCAAGACACACATCAAAGCAGCAGCAGACCCCTACAATGGCTAACCAGAATGTAAAAACCCAATCCAGGATTTAGCCAGCATCAGGCAGCAAGTTTTGTAATGGGAAGTGTCAGGCGTGAAGAATCAAGACCGCATGTTAAATTCTAGTTAAGCATGATGTATTGCTCATGCTTAAATACAAGAATCTCATCAACCAATGGTCACCGCTAAATTGGCATTAGATAAGTGTTAACAGAATTCAAGATGGGCTGGGTTTGGATCACTTGTGGGAACATAACGATTCCAGGCTGATTCCTCTCTTGACGCCGCCCCCAGGCTCTGCCTTTCCTTCTACAAAAACCTCATTCTGATGCATCCAATGCTTTGACCTCCACCCCTTCAGCCCTGCCAAAAACATATTCTTATTTTTGCAGAGAGGAGCCAGGACTGATTCCATCTCTCGGTTTTAAACCTTTCCTCCCAACCCTATTCACAGGGGGGGGGGGGGAGGGAAAGGGAAGGGAAGAAGGGAAGCAACTTAAATGCAGTTGGTCACGTCTCTCCCTTAACGAATGTTTCCAGAATTTAGAAGGCTTCTATTAGTGACTCTCCCTTCTCTGGGTTTGGGGCATCTGCTATTATTGTAAGATGCTCTTATTCTTACTTTATGTAAGAATGTAAAATAAGAATAAGAGCATCCACTTTACTTAAAAAGCGGAGCTATCAAGGACATGTACTCAAAGCAGAGGGATGCAGTGATCAGATCAGACAGGCTTAATGCAAACCTCTGTGCAATTCTAAACACAGTTGCTCACGAGTAAATCTCCTTGGCCATAATTCGATTTCTGTCCTCATAAAGGTACATTTGATTGTGAACGTTACTACTTCTACTTCGTGACTGCTTTTTTCTTCAGCCTCCCAGAAATGATCAAAAGCATTTTAACCGGAGGCTGAAAATTCAAATGTTATTATCTATGTCCTTGAGGTATAATTTAGGATTATTTTATTAACTAAATGAATCACTGTCCATTGCCTTTGCAAGCAGACTGTAGAGTGGTTTTTAAAAAGGCCATCTGTGGTTTTTTTTCCACCAAGATGAAAAAAAAAACTGTTTTAAAAATAAGGGCATTTATGCCCTCATTTATTTTTCATTAAGTAACAACAATTAAAGAAAATTGAGTAAAACAAAATAAAGAACATTTGCCAGAGAGACGCCCAAACCATAACCCCCTCTCTCTTCCCAGCATCCTTTGCTAGGAGATTTTTTTTTCCCCATCCAAGAGGGACACATTGCCATGAGCCAAAAAAAGACCTTTCTTCCCCCCCCCCCTTAATTCTGCAACATCTGACTTTTGAAATATAAATACTTATCCACATGGGTTATTTGCACGCCTGCATTCTCATTGTTATAGGAACTGAGAAGATTCAACTTAATAAGACTATTCATGCATTCTTGAATAATAATAACAATACTCCAGATATATCAATAATTGAGAACAAAAAATAGTTTTTGTAGGTGTAATAACCAGGGACAGCAGAAAGCAGGATTACAGAAGAAAATAGAGAAAATATAGAGATCTAACAATCAAAATGGGTAGACGATAGGAAAGAGCTTAAAAATATATATTCCTATAGTTATTGGTGCATTAGGTGAAATAATAAACTAGTGAAACAAATGATTTACCAGAAGTATTTCAGTTATATCAAATGTGCATTTATAACAAAAATCCCTTGCTGGACACTTGTGAAATGTTAAGAAACAGCTTGGATAATTCCCAGATTCCTATCCAAGATTCCAATTTCTAAAACATACCAAAGATGTGGTTGTCTTTGTTTTGTTTTTGTACTGTGTTATTTTCTGATGAATACTACCTTACAACACAAGATTCCCCCCTTTCAACCTTACCAAAATCTCTTTATCGTTCATATCTGATGCAAGCTAGATCTGCTGTTGTTTAATTACTGGGCATAGAAATCCTTCTTATTATTTGGAGCAATTTCTTAGCCCTTTGAGGAAGTCCGGAAGGAAACACAAAATACAAGGGCTGACGCTGTCTTTATACTGTAAAGTTACGTTAACAGAATCCTGCAATCGGAAAGTATTTCTTCCCTCCTTTACTTTTACTCTTTGAGAAAATTAGCAAGAGTCCCTTCTGAAATGCTTCTACGTCCCTTTTCATTCTGGGGGCCAAGTTATCTTTTGCATAAAAGTTGTCTAACCTACAACTCTTCATTCTGACTTCCAAGACCCTTCCCACCTACCATTACAAGGAGTCCTTGGCTTAAAAACAATTTGCTTAATGATCGTTTCACTGAAAAAAGTGCCTTAGGATTGTTTTTCACACTTACGATCGTTACAGCATCCCCGTGGTCATGTGATCAAAATTCAGATGCTTGGCAACTGGCATGTATTCATGACAGTTGCCCTGTCCCGGGGTCACCTATTTCAAACATCCGCCAAGCAAAGTTAATGGGTTAGCCAGCATCACCCAACAATTATATTAGTAACTTAAACAACTCAATGTTTAATTTAGCGACTGTGGCAAGAAAGGTTGCTGTAGCTTCAAACGGTCACTAAATGAACTGTTGTACATTGAGGACTACCGATAATTCGTATTGGGTCTTCTTTCCCCCCTTTTTAAAAAAAAAAAATCTTGGCGTTCTCCATTTTGAAAAGAGCAACTATTGAGGTTTGAAAGAGTTTCCAGCGTCTGATTTTCACTGATACGGCAGCTCTTTTCTCTCTGTAAGGATTCCTAGGTTGCAGCAGAGGTACTGCTGATGCTGTTTAGCTTACTAATTGTGCCTATTGGCTATTTCTGCACAACTTATTTACCCTTGCTTAACTGCGCTGTGGTTGATTTCAATCTAATTTTCTCTGTTGACACAATACGCTGAACCATAAGCTAACTACGTAGATTGCATTTGCTCAGCACGTTGAGTTAAAAATGTTTTTTTTTTTTTTTTGGTGCGATTCGGTGCATCGGGCAATTTTTTTCCCCTGATTTATCTCTTAAACCAGTCTGTGAACCAAAAGGCAAACCTCAGTTACTTTACAAGAAGTCCTCGACTCAATATGAGCTTGCTAGTCTCAAATGTATATTCAGAACCCAAGGACTGGAACTGGGAGAAATGGGGAACTGAAAGCAGCTGATGGGCGCGGGTTCAGATGTACACGGGTATGAGGGAATTTATGGTTAGCAGAAAGTCTGCAGAAAGTGCAAGGTTGCTGACCATTTGTCTGTGGTTTAAGAAGAATTAAGGTGTAAAAGACTGAGTCTGGACGTGGTTCGAGGCCACTGGTCCTAGCCGTCACTGCTCTGACTGCTAGTCCAAAGCTGGTCCTCACTGCAGTGAGTATAAGTATGTGTGTGATTGCTTTGCCTTCTAAACTTCAATAAACAAACCTCTGATTTCTAAAGTGAGACGTTTGCAATGTGCTGTCTTGTGTCTTTTAATGGATTTTTTTCCACGACAGGCCCCACCGTTTAAGGATTGATATTATAGTCTAGCTAGGCCATGCTTTCTTTTGCTCGTGCGTAACTGACAGATTGGGTGCCAAATTGCGACGTTAACATAGATTTTATCTGTTACTTACTATTTTATTTTAGATTTTTTTTTTTAAACCGGATATTCCTTGCGTGTTTTTACTTTGTTCTGCGCTCTGGTCTTTGACTGAAATCAATTGACATGACTTGATCTGATCTCCTTCGGTTGCCCCAGTCCTTTTTTTAAGCCACACTGTCAGTTCCCATCCCAGCCAGAGTGGGAGAAATGGGAAGAGGCAGCCGATGAGTTTCCGCATGCATGTGGAAAACAAAGGAAGTCTGCTTGGACACGAAGGCCTATAATTATCCCGCCGCAATGAGTGACAACGAAGGAGCCCGTCGGTACCCAAATCTTTTCTCTGCATCTCTGATAACGGGCGGTCCTGGGGAATTGCAAAAAACGAGCGCGCACATCAAGCTGGGTCTTGGGAGCGAGACTTCCTCCATATTCATGGAGCCAGCAGGGACCAGCGAGATAACTGTCTCTCTTGATGGTGCTGATTGTTAAGAAGGCTGTTAGGCTCTTTGCAACATTAAATTAATTGAGTCTGCAAATGGGAGAAGTGATGTTATGTAAGGATAATAGCAGAGAGGCTGTTACAAAATGTCTCGCTTTAACTCTTTTTCTTTTCTTTTTCTTTCTTTTTTCCCCTCCCTTTCTCCTCCCCGCTACAAAATGCTTGCCAAGATGGAGACGCTTTTTAAGAAGATTTCTAGTGGGAGAATTGTTCACTTGAAGAAGTTTCGGGCTGCGTGCCAGCTCAAATAGTTTCCACAAGGAAAAGGGCAGGCAAGGGCAGGTAAAAATGGGGAAAAGATAAATTCACGCAGGGCGCAAGCCACAGAAGCTATTTCCAAGGGTGATGCATAATTAATTTGCGGAGCTCGCTGCCAGGAAATTTAAGGGAGGCCGGCTACCTGCTGCGTTGGCCTTTAAAGGGGGATTTAGCAATTTCATGGAACACAGACTGATCGATGGTAATATATATTCAGCAGCTTCACAGAGAGGGCGCTTCCATGTTGAGAGGCAGAGTCTTCCCAACCATCTCAAGAAATTCCTTGCATCCCCAAGGAATCTCATCAGCTGGAGCAGAAAACAGGAGGTTGAATTGAACGAGCTCTCAATCTTAGCTTAACAAACCTCTTGTGAAGATCTAGGAGTCTTGGAGGCGAATCATAGCTGTTTGTTTTTTTTCTGGGGTCAGACTAGAAGACCTCCAAGGTCCCTTCCAACTCTTATTATTCCGTGTTCTATGTTTAGTCTCAGAAGGCTAGCTGAAATGTGTTATTTCCCGTCTGTCCTGGGACTCTAGGATTAAGCAGGACCGTGTTCCAGATATTGCTTGCTCGACCTTTACTTTTATTTCCAAAATGCTTCTGGGGCTTCGCGTAAGGACGAATTTGCCAGCAGTTCCAGAAGGCTGCCTGTTTTCACGTCAGATTGGCAAACACTGCTTTCCTTCCTCCTTTCAGCTTTGCATGCAGGGCTGTTGTTGTTGTTGTTGTTGTTGTTTTTAAGACTGCAAATCTGCGGACAGAAACTTCCCTAATGTGGGAATCAGAAAGTGGCTCTGAGGGGCTTTGTGGCTTAAAAGGAGGGGGAAAGTGCTCCCAAAACCGGTTGGGTGTAGTGGTTACAGGCATCGGACTGAAAACTGGAGGATTATGAGTTCCAGTCTGCCTTAGGCACAAAAGCAGCTGGCTGACCTTGGGCCAGTCATTCACAGTCAGCCCTAGGAAGAAGACAATAGCAAACCACTTCAGAAAAATGAGTTGTCCACATAGTCACCAGGGACAGCACTGTCTTGAAAGATGTATCTATCTATCTATCTATCTATCTATCTATCTATCTATCTATCTATCTATCTATCTATCTATCTATCTATCTATCTATCTATCTATCTATCTATCATCTATCTATCTATCTATCTATCTATCTATCTATCTATCTATCTATCTATCTATCTATCTATCTATCTATCTATCTATCTATCTATCTATCTATCTATCTATCCTATCTGGCTATCTGTCTGTCTGTCTGTCTAACGTTTAGCTGGCTAGCTATTGAGCTATTGATCTCTGTCTGTCTAATCTATCATCCATCTATCATCTATCTAATCTCTATCTATTTAATCTACATCTATCTCAAATTTGCTTTTTTACTAGCTTTTAATTACACAAACAACGATATTAAGAAATTTGGGGAGAGGCACAGCAAATAGTCTCATTCAGTAGCTAAACAATGACCCCAAGAGCGAGGGCTTATACAGTATTGAGGAACTTCCCCCCCTCCCCAGACATCCGATTCGCCATTGTGAGAAGCTAAACGTTGCATCTTTCTGAGATAACCCAGGCACTTTTGTGAAGGGAAAAAACAACAACAAAAAACAGCAACACAGTTCCTGGCTGTATTCACATCCCATTTTTTTCCTAGGATCAGAAGCCAGCACGAGATTGAATATAAGTCTGAATAATTTATAGCCCACTCAGCCCCCCTACCTATGAATTGTGCTCAGCCCTTTAGACGTTCGACAACCCACCACCTGTTCTTTGTGCAGGCGGCAAATCCAGTTGGTTGATCGCAGCCCTCCTGCGCTGCCCAAGGGGAAAATGCTGGGAAGTTGCTGAACTGTATCCACGGAAACAGCGTCCTGTGCAATTTCCTTGCCCAAAGAAATTCCTTGGATGTTGCAGACCTCCTGTAGCAAAGATCGTACAGAACTTGGTTAGCAGGACTTCGACTAACCTACAAAGCAACGCTCTTAAGAGGGGTCCTTTAAGTTCCCCGCGATAGAAACAAACCTGGAGAGAAAGCTGGTTTATTATTATTTTTTAATAGTAAGAAGAAGAAGAAGAAGAAGAGGGGTCAGACAGGGATGTATTCTGTCTCCACTGTTGTTCAATATCTACTCTGAGTCAATCTTCAATGAGGCACTGGAGAACATCGATGCTGGCATCAAAGTAAACGGTGTTTGGATCAACAACTTAAGATATGCTGATGATACAGTTCTGCTTGCCACTAAGCATGAAGACCTTCAGCTCCTCATCAACAGAGTCACAGAAATATCTGAAAAATACGGCTTGAAGCTTAACACCTCAAAAACCAAGATCATGGTCGTCAGCAAACAACCCGTTAATTTACCACCAATAAATTCAGAAGGAATACCACTAGAAAAAGTTGAAAGGATCACGCACCTCGGTTCCAATTTACATGAAAGCTGGGACATGACCATTGAAGTAAAGACAAGAATAGAAAAAGCCTGAACAGCATTCTTCAGAATGAAAAAGGTCTTCTGCAGTCACGACATAAGTCTAAGACTGAAAATCAGGCTTGTCAGATGCTATATTTTTTCTATCCTGCTCTATGGAGTAGAGAGTTGGTCTCTGACAGAAGGCCACCTGAAGAGACTAGAAGCATCTGAAATGTGGATTTACAGGCGGCTGTTACGTATAAGCTGGGTTGACAAGATCAGAAATGAGGAGGTGATAAGCTGCCTGGGAAAGCCAAGGGAAATCATCAAAATGATTAAAAAATGAAAATTAGAATATTTCGGACATGTGATGAGACACCCAGAAAAATACGGCATACTCCATTTAATCCTCCTGGGAAAGATTGAAGGCAAATGAGGTCCAGGCAGAAGAAGAACATCGTGGCTTCAAAATCTAAGGGACTGGTTTGGACAAAACTCAGCAGCACTTTTTCATGCGGCTGCTGATAAAAACAGGATCGCCAACATGATCGCCAATGTCCGATAATGGATATGCAGAAGAAGGAGGAGGAGGAGGAGGAGGAGGAGGAGGAGAAGGAAGAAGAAGAAGAAGAAGAAGAAGAAGAAGAAGAAGAAGAAGAAGAGTAGTAGTAGTAGTAGTAGTAGTAGTAGTAGTAGTAGTAGTAGTAGTACAGGCAATCTTTGACTTACAACCACAATGGAGTCCCAAAATTTCTGTTGCTAAGCAAAACATTTGTTAAGTGAGTTTTGCCCACTTTATGACCTTTTTTTGCCACAGTTATAAAAGTGAATCACCGCAGGTGTTAAGTTAATAACATGGTTGCAAAGTGAATTTGGCTTGCCCATTGATTTTACTAGTCAGAAGGTCCCAAAAGGGGATGACGTGACCCCCCGGACGCTGCGACCGTCATAAATATGAACCAGTTGCCAAGCATCCAGAGGTTGATCACACTGATCACATGACCTTGGGGAATGCTACAGTGGTCGTAAGTGTGGAAAAACGGTCATAAGTTACATTTTTCACCGCTGTTGTAAATTCGAACAATCAATAAACGAAAGAATGTAATCCAAGGACTATCTACTTTGTAAAATGTGACAATTAAGAAGAATAAAAACGAATGCAAACTGGAAGAATAAAAAGAAAAAAAGAAAGCGCGAAAAAGAAAAAAAAAAGAAGGAAAAATAGTAGAAAAAGAAAAGAAT
>NW_015391665.1:6423-23726 GCF_001527695.2 Protobothrops mucrosquamatus | reverse complement strand
TCTATCTATCTATCTATTTATCTATCTCTCATCATTTCTATCATCTATCTATCTATCTACCTACCTACCCATCTATTTTGAAGGTAAAATTTCCTCCCAGCTCCACTTCCCTTCATACTCACTCCCAAGTTCGTCCCCGATAGCTTCTGTCTTTTCCCCTTTCCTTACCTCCGGATCCCAGGAACCTTTTCCCTTCTTGGACCAGGGGGTACTTGGCTTCCAGCCTCCGGTCCGGATAGATGAGAGTCTCCGAGGAGAAGAGAACTTTTGACTTGGCCTGCTGGAATTTCTTCAGGGCTTCTGCAGGGCCTGAAGCAAAGAGGACGTCGTAGCTGCGAGAGGGGGGAAAGGAGACATTGGAAGGAAAGTTTACCTCACGAAGAAAGAGACAGGGAGTCATCAAGGAATTGCTTGCTCAGAGCAAACGAACCTCCCAATCTTAGCATCTTTACCCTTTTGCATTCCAAGGGTTGTTTTTTCCCTTCCAGGATGGAGATTCTGCTGTTGAGCTGCCCTACCATAATTTCAATCAGGGGTCCCCAAACTGTGGGCCATGTCCACTACCGGTCTGTGGCCTACTTGCAACTGGGCCATGTGAGTGGCTGGCTGGTATGTGCATGGCGGGTGCTTGCGGCCCCACGTGTGAGCGTCACGGGCACTGACGGCCCCACTTGCACGAGCGCTCAGGGCCTCACTCATGCGAGTGCTTGGGGCAGTGATGGCGAACCTTTGAGAGACCGAGTGCCCAAACTGCAACCCAAAACCCACTTATTTATCACCGGGTGCCAGGTGGGCGTGGCCCACTGGGTGGGCGTGGCTGTGGTGGTCATGGCAGACTGGGTGGGTGTGGCCAAGGTGGGCGTGGTCACCTCGATGTTGCTCATGGGGAGGGATGCCTGTGGAAACCAGGCAGGGTTGGGGGAGATCCAGGGGTCTCTGGCAGGTGGGACAGTGGGCAGGAGGCTCGTCCTGCGGGTTGAGGTGAGGCAGGGCTGGGGTGCCATTGTCGCAGGGCAAGGCGAGGCAGGGGCTGCTGCTGCCTGACACCATCGACCACCGCACACAGAGGTCAGCGAGCGCATGGGGGCCGACAGTGTCTGTCAGCAGCCACAGCCTGCCGGCCCCTCGACCGGCGCACTCTGGGGCTCTGCAGCCCACCACAAGAAGTTCAGAGAAGCCGCCTTTAAGCTGGACAGATGGCCAACAGCTGAGGAGGAGCTGCAGTGGGTCGTGCCCGGGAAAAGGAGAGCATGTGAGGCCAAGAGGGACGGGATGCGGGGAGGGAAACTAGCCATGCTGGGATGCATCTGGCCATGTGGGACCTCGGCGAGTTAGCGGGAAGCTGGTTGAAAAAGGACAGTTGCCATCTCTGGGGCATGGCACGCGTGCCCACAGAGAGGGCTCCGTGTGCCGCCTCTGGCACGCATGCCATAGGTTCGCCACCACTGGCTTGGGGCTTCACTGGTGTGAGCACTTGGGGTCTCCGTTGTGCGAGTGTCATGGGTGTTCTCAGCCTCAGTTGCGCGAGCACTCGGGGCCTCACTCGCACGAGCATCACGGCTGCTCTCGGCCTCAACGGGTGCTCGTGCGTGCACATGCACCCACGCCTGCCTCTCCCACGAAACCATCTCCTCTTTCCCCCCTCAGGGCTGCCAATCCGGAAAGATTGGGGAACTCTGATTTAAATGAACATCATCGTTCTAATCGTCCACAGTTTGCAGCGCGGTTAACACAACAAATCATAGTTAGGCACAAACCAAGATACAGGTAGTCCTGCATTTACAGCCATTTGTTTAGACACCTTTACAGCAGCACTGGAAAAAAGTGACTTAGGACCCCTTTTCACACTTACGACCTCTGTAGCGTCCCCATGGTCACGTGATTTATATTCGGAGGCTTGGCAACTGGTTCATACTTATGACCGTCGCAGCGTCCCGGGAAGGGGGTCACGTGATCCCCTTTTGCGACCTTCTTACAAGCCAAGTCGATGAGGCAGCCAGATTCACTTAACAACCGGGTTACTCACTTATCAGCTGCAGCGATTCACTTAACAACTGTGGCAAAAAAGGTCGTAAAATGGGGCAAATGTTAACTTAACAAATGTTTTGCTTAACCACAGATATATTGGGCTCCGCTGTGGTCGTAAGTAGAGGACTATCTGTGTTCGGCTCCTCCTGGCCATCGGAGGCATGAAGGAAGGAATCTCCCAGCTCGTGTTTGCATCCAGCAATTCTGCACATACCTCTCTGTGAAAAGGACCACCAGGTCTTCCTTGTCTGCATAGGCTTCCAAAGCCGATTTCAAAAGACGGATCTTCTGTCCACCTGTTGCTGCTCCCTGGTCCTCTCCATCCTGCCATTCTTCGCCTAATCCCAGGACCTGGACGGATCAAAGCCAATGTTGTGACAAGTTTCAAATCACTTCGTTCGTGCTTGTTCCCTCTAAACTGAACTGAACGAAACAGCTAACATCTTGTTTAGTGAACGGCTTTCACTGTGCTGGGAGTTTTCGTTTTTTACAGTATGAACTATAACAAGACTCCCAAGGCTTATCGTATTATAGTAGCCACTTAATAAGTTTGTGCTTTGGGGACAAGAACGAAAAACAATTCGCGACTAACAGTTGTAGAAACAACTAACCTTATTGCAAACTCATGAACTGAAGTTAAGAAACTGTGAATAGAATATAATAGAGCAGAACAGAATAGAATAGAACAGAATAGAATATGGAAAGGAATAGAATAGTATAGTAATAGAATGGAATAGGAAAAGAACAGAATAGGAGTAGAAATAATGAGTAGAGTAGAGTAGAATAGGAGTAAATAATGGAACAGAATAGTAATAGAAATAATGAATAGAATAGAGTAGAGTAGAATAGAGTAGAATAGAATAGAATAGGAATAAATAATGGAACAGAATAGTAATAGAAATAATGAATAGAATAGAATAGAGTAGAGTAGAATAGGAAAGGAATAAATAATGGAACAGAATAGTAATAGAAATAATGAATAGAATAGAATAGAATAGAACAGAACAGAACAACTTTAAATATACACTTTACATGTCACTTTAAATATACACTAATCAGCATACATTAAAATTAAATTTCGTTGCATTCAGCTCTCAAAGGGCAACCACCTCCAATATACACTACATAAACATGACAAAAAGTTATGCATATACCCACATACACAAACATATATGACACAGAGAAACAACACAGTCTAGTTCAGATGTATACATGTACATGGCAAGAAAAAAAGAATCCTGTGAATTTACAAGAGTGAATGGCATAAGGAACAAAGCGGTTACAGAATCTGGTGGTCCTGCTATAAATACTCGGAAACCTCCTCCCGGAGGGGAGCAACAGGAACAGGCCGTGAAGTGGGGATGTGAGGTCTCTAACTATGCTCGGAGCTCTAAGCACACAGGAGCATTTGTAAGCAGCATCCTGAACAACGGAAGCGAGCTTCCTGTAATCTTCTTGGCTGTCCTCACCACTCTCTGTGTGGACCTTCTGTTTGAGGCTCTGCTATGTGCAGTATATGCCGCCTAGTTTTGCCTCATGCTTTTCCAAGGGTGGATTTTAAAATTTGAGGAAATGCAAGGAGTTTTGAATTAGGATTTGGATTTTGTGTTGATATAACCTGGGATCTCTATTCAGATTAGGTATTTGCTAGTACCTTGAGGTTATAGTTAAAAACCTGGGCTGAACTTCTGAAACGCTTGAAGCCTTCTGTCTCCTTGGTAGCCACAGTGAGGACCAACAAATTATCTGGATGGATTGTAAAAACAAAACAAAACAAAGAATTAGACACATATCTCCCAAATTATCCTCTGTTGCTACATCTTCCTGCATTCCTCAATCACTGCAACCTTTTTTTAAAAACAAAACAAAAAATGCATTCTTAAGAGACACGGCGCAGTTATAAAACTCAGGCTGTGAATGGAAACATTTCCAGATTTATTTCGTAGACTTTCCCCATTTCTTGAAAAAAAAATCTGCTATTTGTGAACTGGGAAAGAGACAGTCTGAAAAAAATCTCACCTCTCTTTTTAATGAACAAATAGCCCAGCCTTCAAAGACTATTTTTTCCCCTCTCCCTAAATACTGACATTTTTCCAAGACGTACGTGTGGGACGTGAGCTTAAATGAGTCAGAAATGGGTGCCTGTGCTTTGCCTGAATCCTTCCCGTCACAAAACCTGCCTGGAGTTGACCGGCCAGAATAAGCAAAGCAGCTGAACTGTAATTTATAATTACACTTCTCGGGTTTCTGCTAGCCTGGTGAGCTTGTAGCACAGCAGGGAAAACGGCAAGCCGAAAACTTTTTGGAAATATAGAAGGCAGCCTTCACTCAGGAGAGCTAGCTCAGATGCCTTCAGGCTTGTGTGAAACATCGCTGGGGAAACTTCTTGAAAACTCCACATCAAAAGCATGGCAGAAAGGCAATTTCTAGCCCTGTTTGAGAAGGGAAAGTCTGTTGTTGTTGTTGTTAATTGCGAAGTCGTGTCCGACCCATCGCGACCCCACGGACAACGTTCCTCCAGGTCTTCCTGTCCTCTACCATCTTCTGGAGTCCTGATTTATATCCAGAGAAGATTGCCGGCTGAAGACCCCACATGAACGATTAAGGATCAAGGCTATTTTATTTGCCCTCCACTGCAATTTAGCAACACAGATTTGAGGCCAAACACCGGAGACATAATCTGGACCTCACAAAAGGTGACAGATTTTGAATAAAGCTCTGAAAAAAACGGTCCCCTGCCGATTTCTTGCTACCACGGACTTAAGAAGTCTGTCAAAGTGAGCAAGAAGGCACAAGTTGGGATAGTTTAAAAAAAACTTATTTTTCTTTTGCAAAGAAAGAAAAGCAGAAAGGGAGATTTTAAAAAAATACACGATGGTGTTGTGCCGAGCGAGCAAATAAAATATTTATGACAATCGCAGACCAGCGTAAGTAAAATTGCACAAGTGAGGCACAGTGTCTCTCATCCTCTTCTCCCTTCCCAGGGAAAAACCAGTTTCCCCCAAACTTTTCAACCCCCCCACCTCCCCGCCAATGATGGGAATGGCTGCCTAGAGCGCACTGCAAGAGATGTGCACACACACACACACACAACACACCCAAGCATGCATTCCTTAGCTTACCGTCTTCTGCTGCGTGGTTTCCACCCTCCAAGGGGGTTAGGAAAAACAGAAGGAGCAGCAGAGATGGTGGGGACATTGTGGGGAGACTTCAAGGAGGGGACCCCACTTTGTGAAGCCAGCTGTTGGGGGGGGGAAGGCTGCAGATTTAGCTTGGGAAGCAAGCCCCTCCTTGCCAGCCCAGAGGGGGGGGGGCTGATGTGCCACGCAATGAACACGCCCCCCCTCCAGTGTGGGGAGGAAGGGAGGGACAGAAGCCTCCTCCTCCTTCTGCTCCTCTCTTCCGTCCGCCCATCCCGGTCTCCCCCCCCATCGTCCTCCTTCTCTCTTGGGTCCAGATCCGGAGCCTGGCGTCCAGCCCTGCAGAAAGGAAGGCAGAAAAAGAGGGTTGCACAAAATCAGCAGAGGTTGCTGCCACAACTGCAGCCGGGACCCCCACTTTATTCTCAGTCTCACAGGCCCCAAAGCCCAAACCCGCCACCAACTTCCTGCACTTTTTTTTCCCTAGAGGTTTGGAGCCTAATTCCCAGGCGGTCTGTCCACCGGCTGGGGCCGATGGAAACTGGAGTCCCAAAGAGAATGTGGGAAAGCAGGGAAGTTGAGAGACGGCAGGGCAGAGCTTCAGTCAGAAGGGGTTTTCTCCCCCGCCTTTTGAAAAAGGGTGCTTTGAGAGGCTCAGAGATCTCCTGCTGCTGGTAAACAGCCCTCTGCATAAGCTCAGAGACCCTGTGCCTTCAAGGAAAGCCCTGGGAACAGAGGAGTAGTCTGCAGATGCTCTGAGATCTCCTGATGCCAATAAAAAACACTTTGTAGACCCTCAGAGACCCTGTGCCTAGAGGAAGCCCTTAAGAGAAGCACTTTGCACGGGCTCAGAGATCTTTTGCACAGGCTCTGTGACCCTCTGCCTTCAAGCAAAGCCTCAGGAGAAGAGAAGCACTCTGCACGGGCTCAGAGATCTCCTTCTGCCAACATAGAGCCCTCCGCAGAGGCCCAGAGACCTGGGAGAAGAGACGTGCTCTGCCTAGACCGGGGTAGGCAACCTCGGCTCTTTTATGACTCTGGACTTCAACTCCCAGAATTCCTGAGCCAGCCATGCTGAGGGGAAAAGGAGAGGTTTCCATGCTTAGCCATGCCGGCTCAGGAATTCTGGGAGTTGAAGTCCACGAGTCATAAAGCAGCCTAGGCCTAGGCAAGTAATCTTGGCTCTTTTATGACTCGTGGACTTCAACTCCCAGAATTCCTGAGCCAGCCATGCTGAGGGGAAAGGGAGAAGTTTCCATGCTTAGCCATGCCAGCTCAGGAATTCTGGGAGTTGAAATCCATGAGTCATAAAGCGGCCTAGGCCTAGCCCAGGGGTAGGCAACCTTGCCTCTTTTATGACTCGTGGACTTCAACTCCCAGAATTCCTGAGCCAGCCATGCTGAGGGGAAAGGGGGAGGTTTCCAAGCTGAGCCAGGCTGGCTCAGGAATTCTGGGAGTTGAAGTCCAGAGTCATAAAAGAGCCGAGGTTGCCTACCCCTGGCCTAGACCCAGAGGCGCTCCCCCCGCCTCTCATTCCCTCCCTCCCCCGGCGGGGGGCGCTCTGCGGATGCTCAGAGGCCGCCTCTCCGCCGCCAGAGGACCCCCTCGGCCTCGGGACGTTCCGAGCCCAACAGAGGCGGAGGCGGAGGCGGAGGAAGCAGCGGAGGAGGAGCCGCCAACGCCCCGCCCGGGCCCGCCCCAGACGGGGGAGAAGCAGCGGCGGCAGCGGCGGAAGAAGCGGAAGCGGCGGAGCGACTAGGCCGCGCCGACGCCGGGGACTCGCGTAGCCGCCGCGGCCGCCATGAGCTAGCTGCGCCTGCGCCGCCCCGATGTGGCTGCAGCAGCGGCTGAAGGGGCTGCCGGGGCTGCTGTCCAGCAGCTGGGCGCGGCGCCTGCTGGCCCTGCTGGCCTTCCTGCTGGTCGCCTCCTGGTACCTGGGCAGCGGCGGCGCCTGGCCGCGCCTGCTGCTCCGCCTGCGGGCCGGGGGCGGCGCGGGGGCGGCGGCGGGGTCCTGCCTGCAGGCCGAGAGCCGCGCCTGGCGGAGGGCCGGCGCCCGGCTGCTGGGCGGGGGGGACTCGGGCGGGCCCCCCGGCGGGGCGCCCCCGGGGCTGGTGGGCAACGGGCACCTGCTGCTGGACGCCCAGGCCAACCGCCTCTGGGTGGTCCCCCCGGGGGGAGCGGCCCCCGGCCCAGCCTGGCCCACCGACTACGGGCCCCTGGCCCAGCTGCGGGGCCCGGCCGGGGCTGAGAGCGAGGCGGGGGACTCGGCCCTGCTGCCCAAGGAGGGCACCCTGCGGAGGGTCCGCTGCGTCCAGCCTGGGGGTCCCGGCGGGGGCTGCCTGACCGTCCGGGAGGAGCTGCTGGCCCACCGGGGCCGCCCCCACCTCTACCTGCAGCGCCTGGCGGTGGACAACCCCACCGACCGGCTGGTGGCCCTGGAGCTGGCCGGCCCGGGGTCATCCTCCTCTTCCTCCTCCTCTTCCTCGTCCTCCTCCGGCCGCTCCTTCGCCACCAGCCTGGAGAAGGCGGGCGACCGGCAGTTCTTCCTCTCCTCGGGCCGGGCCCTGCAGCCAGCAGGCGAGAAGCTGGTGCTGGTGGTGGTGGCGGCCAAGAAGCTGGTCAACCGGGTGCAGGTGGCGCCCCGCTCGCGCTTCGAGGAGACGCTGGTGTCGGTGGTGCTGTGCTCGGAGCCCATCGAGGCCGCCCAGCTGGACGAGACCTTTGGGCGGCTGCGGGAGGCGGCCAAGAGGGAGATGATGGAGGTGCTGCCCCTGCGGGCCGAGGAGCTGGTGCAGGAACACCGCCGGGCGTGGGACGAGCTCTTCATCTCAGGTGCGGGGCTGCCACCCGGCTTGGAGCCACTGACCGCGGGGCAGGACAGCCTCGGTGCTGGGCTTTGGAGTTGGGCAGTGCGGTTGAGAGGCGTCCCCAGGGAGGTGCCTTTTGGAGGTTGGTGCCAACCAGGTGCCACAAAGATGGGAGTCCCTCCCTCCTTCCTTCCTTCCTTCCTTCCTTCCTTCCTTCCTTCCTTCCTTCCATCCATCCATCCATCCATCCATCCATCCAGTTTCCTTTCTATCTGTCCATCCTACCTACCTACCTATCTTCCTTCATTCTTTTCTATCTACCTTCCTTTTCTCCATCCATCCATCCATTTTCTTTCCTTTTTATCTACCTTCCTTCCCTCCTTCCTCCCTTCATTTCATCCATCTATTTTCCTTATTTGTCTATGTCTGTGTCTTTTTTCCTTCTTTTCTATCTACCTATCTTCTTCCTTTTCTCCATCTGTATCTATCTATCTATCTATCTATCTATCTATCTATCTATCTATCTATCTATCTTTCCTTCTTTTCTATCTACCTTCCCTCCCTCCCTCCCTTTCATCCATCTATTTTCCTTCTTATCTGTCTCTGTCTGTCTGTCTATTTTCCTTCATTCTTTATCTACCTTCCTTCTTCCTTCCTTCATCTATCTATCTATCTATCTATCTATCTATCTATCTATCTATCTATCTATCTATCTATCTATCTATCTATCTATCTATCTATCTATCTATCTTTCCTTCTTTTCTATCTACCTTCCCTCCCTTTCATCCATCTATTTTCCTTCTTATCTGTCTCTGTCTGTCTGTCTATTTTCCTTCATTCTTTATCTACCTTCCTTCTTCCTTCCTTCATTCATCTATCTATCTATCTATCTATCTATCTATCTATCTATCTATCATCTATCTATCTATCTTTATTTTCCTTCCTTTTCTATCTATCTACCTTCCTTCCTTCTCTCTCTCCCTCCCTCCCTCCCTCCCTCCCAATAACTCAAGGCTCTGAACACGTCCAACACATTTTCCTCCTGCTCCTATTTTCCCCACAAACAACAACGAACTATGAGGTCAGTTGGCTGAGAGACTGGCCCAAGGTCACCCAGCTGACTTCCATGGCTAAGGCGGAAGGTGAACTTGCAGTCTCTTGTTTTCTAGGCTGCTGCTTTAACCACAGGGCGCTCCAAACTTGGGAATGTTAAAGACTTGTGGACTTCAGCTCCCAGAATTCCTCAGCCAGCTGTGAAGTCTGCAAGTCTTAAAAGTTGCCAAGGTTGGAGACCCCTGCTCCAGTGTTCCTTACAATCCTGCTTGGGCTGTAGAGGTGCTGAGATGCACCACGAAGCTTGTCATTGACTTGAGAGTTGTGGCTGACACCTCTCCTTTTGAGATGGTTTCTTGGTAGGCAAGATTAGGAAGTCTGCAAAAAAAATAAATCACAACGGCTGCCTGCCTTAGCAGTAGTTGGAGGAGTGGAGAACAGGTTTTTGTTTCTGAGGATGGAAATCTTGATGTTTTCTCCCCCAAAGTAGTAGTATCTGGGGTACAGTATCTTCTACTCGTGTTCCCGGGAATTGGCACAGAGAGTAGGAACATCCCGTGTTCAGGAAGGGAAGGTGAGGAGTTCCAACGCCTGCCTCTGCAGAGCAAGAATGCAGAAGTCGCCTAGTTGGGACGGAGTATTTTATAGTCGGTATTATTCACGTAAAAATACGATGGTGGTTGCAAAGGCCTGACCAAGCCTGGAGTACAGGTAGTCCTCAAATTACGGCCACAATTGAGGTTAAAATTTCTGTTGCTAAGTGAGACATTTGTTAAGTTACTTTTTTCTCCATTTTACGATCTTCCTTGCCAGAGTTGTTAAGTGAATCACTGCCCTTGTTAAGTTAGCGACACAGTTGTTAAGTGAATCTCACTTTCCCGTTGACGCTGCTTGTCCGAAGGTCGCAAAAGAGGATCACGTGACCCCGGGACCCTGCGACCGTCATAAATATGAATCAGTTGCCGAGCACCTTAAGTTTGATCGTGTGAACACGGGGAGGCTGCGATAGTCGTAAATGTGGAAAATTGGTCCTAAGTCACTTTTTTCAGTGCTGTTGCAACTCTGAATGGTCACTGAAAAAAACTGTTGTAAGTCAAGGACTACTACCTGTGTTTCCCAACTGGTGCAGGTCGTGTGAAGGTTTCTCACTTCTTGGAGAAGTAGGGAGAGAGTAGAGAAACTCCTTGCCGTGTAACTATGGGTGAGATTTTAATGGGGAAGATTTCCAGCTTGCCCGGCTGTAATTGCAGAGAAGGGCAGAGTTCACTGACCAATCCTTTCTGCTTTTCAGGTGTGGAAATGCGCAAGATCACCGATGCGCACACCCCTTCCAGCGACACCGTCAACATGACGCTCTACTTCGTCCTGTCCACCACCCCGGCTCCCCTCCTGGACCCCCACATTAGCCCCGAGGAGAAGGAGAGAATGGAAGCCACTTTGAACTATGCGGATCACTGCTTCAGCGGCCACGCCACCATGCACGCCGAGAACCTGTGGCCCGCACAGCTGTCCTCCGTCCTGCACGTCTTGCAGCTCTCCAACCTGTGGAAGCTGACGCTCCAGAAACGCGGCTGCAAGGGGCTGGTGGCCGCCGGGGCCCACGGCCTCATGCAGGGGATGGTGCTCAGCTTCGGCGGGCTGCAGTTCACCGAAAACCACCTGCAGTTCCAGTCGGACCCGGAAGTCCTTCAGAACAGCTACGCCTTGCGGGGGATCCATTACAACAAGGACTTGATCAACCTGGCCGTGCTGCTGGACGCCGAGGGGAAGCCCTTCCTGCACGTCTCCGTCAAGTTCCAGGACAAGCCGGTGAAGCTGTACGCCTGCGAGGGCGGCTGCTCGAACGACCCCGTGGAGCTGACCTCGGAAGTGCACGGCCACACGTTCCCCGTCATGGTGACCCAGCCCATCACACCTCTGCTGTACATCTCCACCGACCTGGTGCACCTGCAGGATCTCCGCCACACGCTCCACCTCAAGGCCATCTTGGCCCACGAGGAGCACATGGCCAAGCGCTACCCGGGCCTCCCCTTCCTCTTCTGGTTCAGCGTGGCCTCCCTCATCACCCTCTTCCACCTGTTCCTCTTCAAGCTCATATACAACGAGTACTGTGGGCCGGGGGCCAAGCCCCTCTTCCGGAGCAAGGTCTAAGCCCCCCCCCTTCCCCAGCCCGGTTCGGCTTGATGGCTGAAGTGGGCCCCGGCTTCTTCTCTCCCTGACCTCAGCCTGGAAGCAGGACATCCGCAGGAGCTTGAGCGCATCTTCGGAAGAAGCAGCCTTTGTTTGGTGTGTGCGTGCATGTTTGCCTGTCTGGAAGACGAGCCCTCAAGGGGGAGGTTGATAAAAGACCGCTTAAAAAGAAAGGGTCTTCTCCCCAGTGATTCAGGGTCCAGCCCCTGTAATTGTAGCCATCATAGATTTGTCGGGGTGCCGCTCGAAAAACGCTTGGCAGGCAGTGTGATGGGGGAGCCCGGCGTAAGGGTGCTGAAGCTGACACCCCCAAGTGTTAAGCAAGGACCCTCACTGTGCTCCCTCACTTGCATCCTGAAGGAACCGAGATGATGGAGGAGAGGATGCTCCTTGGGGGCCGGAAAGCTTGTCACCGATGATCCAGCTCGCCCCATAAATGCAGTTTATGTGGATTATTAATAATTAAACTTCCATACCTTGTGGCTCCTTCCAGTACATCTAGGCCTAGTTCAGGGGTAGGCAACCTTGGCTCTTTTATGACTCGTGGACTTCAACTCCCAGAATTCCTGAGCCAGCCAAGCTGGCTCAGGAATTCTGGGAGTTGAAGTCCATGAGTCATAAAAGAGCCAAGGTTGCCTACCCCTGGCCTAGTTATTCAGCTGAAGAGCAGAGACGGGAAGCGAGGCAAGGACAGGATTCCGGGTCTTCGGCCAGGTGGGGACGGATTCTCATCTGACCTGAAAACCAGTGTGTAAACAGGGCAGGGAGTCAATTGGAGCTGCTGGGTGCTAAATATATATACATAACAAAAAAAACCCCAACAAAATAAAACAGTGTGGGATGGTTTGTGGGAAAGAGATCCCTTGTACAATATGTGCATAGGATTGGAATCTGTTTTTTCTGAGTCTCTGGCTTCCTTTCTTCTCTTAAATTTGGTTGCTGCCTCAGCTATTCAGAAAAATATATATATATATATTTTTAAGAGGGATTGACCCCTTTTGGTCAGTCCCTCTTGAAACCTCCCCATCTTTGCCAGTGTTAATAACTGTGGCAGAAATTTATTGGAAATAAGCACGGCGAGATACCCTTAAGTCCGTTTCCTTCCCTCCCCCCCCTTTTTTTTTCTTGGTTTGTATTCCAAAACTTTCTGTGGAATTTCAGAGCCGTTTGCTCTCATCATTAAAGCAGTTAAAAAAAGAGTCTTCTTGGTGGAATGTGTGTGTGTGTGTGTGTGTGTAGATTGTGTATGTGTGCAGGTGCATTTTTCAAAGACAGCCTAGCGCAGGGGTCTTCAAACTTGGCCCTTTTATGACTTGTGGACTTCAACTCCCAGAATTCCTCAGCCAGGCACACTGGCTGAGGAATTCTGGGAGTTGAAGTCCACAAGTCATCAAAGGGCCAAGTTTGAAGACTCCTGGCCTAACGAGAACAACAGGAAGATGGAACGTTCCAGAAAAACACCTGAGGGCTCTCAAGAATGGCTGCTGTTTGAGTGACTCAGTTTCAATCTTGGGTCTTCTATCCAAGACAAGACCCTAAAACAGCATTGTGTGTGTGTGTGTGTGTGTGTGTGTTCCTGCAAAGGAGGTGCAAATAGAACACAACCATTCACGGTGGCCCCTGGGTGTCCTAACTCTGTCCCAACATTCCCCCCAGGCCCAAAGACCCCATTGCTTCTTTCTTCTGTTGGCTTTCATTCCCATTTTGTTCTTTGATGAAAAATACTTGAAAAAAAAATTAAGGATTTTTATGTTGATGGTAAGCGATAAGGAGATGTTTAATCAGCACCTTCGGTTTGATTGTTCTTGCTTGGCTTCAGTTTAAAAAGGGGGGGAGATTTCTCTCCCCTCCTTACCCCTAAACCGAGTGTTGTTCTCATTTCTTCGTGTGGGCTTTAATTTATTGTTTGTGGGTTTTTGGCCTCTGTTTTGTTAACCATTCCAGATCGAATAACAGCCAGCTAAGAATGTACCTATACTTAATTTTAACTCATGCTTTATAACACTGATAACAGGAGTTCTCGATCTTCCTCCGAAGACAGTGTACAAAATACACAACTTTAATTACTTTTATTAGGAGTGTGGGGGTGAGTGGCTGTTGATTTAATCTTTCACCAAGCTTATTGCAGTGTCCTGGGGTGGTTCCCCCCCCCCTTAATTCTAGAGAGATTTAACAGATTTTTCTGATGATTTGAAAACAATTGTGATTATTTTAAGATACCAAAGGTTCTGGGTTTGGGGATTTTGGGGGTTTTTTTTGGTAAGAAATAAAAATCTTTCAAATCTGCTTCTACTGGCTTTGTTCTTTTTTTTTTAAGTCCTTGTTTTGCTCAGGAATTGATTTTTCTTGACTGCAAACAAGGGTCTGGAACGGGACAGAGAAAGGCTATTTGATCTCTCTAATCTCTTCGCCTTTTATCTTGTGCTTGGCCATGCTAATGCTGTCGGCAGAAAAGGATTTGTGGTGCCAAATCTCGTCCACAAAAAAGGGGGAGAGAAATTCCCGCAGCAAAAACTTTACCTGTTAAGAGAGGACCCTGGGATCAAAAGTGGAGACCTCACCTCGCAAGTAAATCTTCCTGGAGAAAAGATAAATATTTTGAGAACAAAACACCCTCATTTAAAAAAGTGGTCCAGCTAACCTCCCCTCTCATTACCTCCAACAGACCTATCTCCTGGCCCTTTTCAGTGGATGGGTGGTCCTCGACCTGCGACCACGATTGAGCGCAAACTTTCCGAGGCCAAGCGGCTGAGTGAGTTTTGCCCCATTTTACGACCTTCAAATCAAATCGAATCAGTTTATTACAGCCATATGGCCCCAAAACAGTAAAATATCCAATTGTAGGCTACTTGCATGCATGCATGCATAAAAATGCTCTGAGCATGATCTAGTGGTAGATAAGAACACATACTGTATAACAGGTCCCCAACCTTTGGGCTGCGGCCCACTAGTGGGCCGTGGCCTGCTGGCCACCGGGCCACAGGACAGGCTGGCCAGTGCGTGTGCGTGTACACCTCACTTGTGCCAGCAGCGCGGCCACAGGGCACAAAAATGATACCGTGCCGCATAGTGCAAAAGTGGGACACTGCTGTGCTGCAAGGTGCAAAAACCGGCCAATGCCATGCTGCGGGGCGCGGAAACGGTCCACCACCATGCCACAGGGCACAAAAACAGGCTGCCGCTGCACTGCAAGGTGCAAAAACGGACACTGCTGCACCACGGGGTGTGGAAACTGGCCACCACTGTGCCACGGGGCACAAAAACAGGCCGCCACCGTGCTGCAAGATGCAAAAACAGACACTGCCACACCATGGACTGTGGAAATAGGCCACTGCTGTGCCACGGGGCACAAAAACAGGCCGCCACCGTGCTGCAAGGAGCAAAAATGGCTGCCCCTGCACTATGGGGCGCAGAACCAAGACACTGTGCCATGCAAGAACGGGGCAGGAGTAGTGAGTATCACGCCGGCGCTACCCCGTCCCGTTTGCGGTACGCGTGTGCTCATGGCCCTGTGCGCACGTGCGCACGCACACGTGTAAAATGCTTTCCCCTCCTTTTTCCTCTGGTCCACCAACCTACAAAGGTTGGTGACCTTTGCTGTATAATAAAATTTATTTTAAAATAAAAACTATTAAAAGGATCTATAAATAATATGTATGTTTCCGACGAATCCCCAGTGCAGCTGCGCAGAATCGTGCCACCTGTGCCCTAATCACAGCGACAGATAGTCCTTGACTTACGAGCACAACGGAGCCCCAACTTTCCTTTGCTAAGTGAGACAGTTGCGGGTTTTGCCCATTTTACGACCTTTCTTGCCACTGTTGCTAAGTGAACCCCTGCAGTTATTAGTAAGACAATGGGCTCCCCCATTGGCTTTGCCTTGTCGGAAGGGGTTCTGTCCCAGCCTACTTGAGTTCCTTGTTAAGTTCACCCCTCTTCAAATCAAACAGGCAGAAACCGCAGGACAAACCCAAACCCCGTTTATTTACTCACAGACCTGGGGAAAACAAACACAGTCCATCGCAACTTGATTCCTAACCCGAACGGCTGCCTTCGGCAACCAGCACCTCCCACACCTCCCCTTTTAATTATGCAGCCAAGGCGTGGCTTCCGAATGCCTTCTCCTTTGCCTTTGGAGCCGCCCCATTGCCTCCCTCTGTCCTGCTCTCTTTGCTTGCCAGCGTTTAGGAGCGTCCTGGATGTCACTCAGCTGTGAGTCACCACTCTCCCCCTCAGCCTCCCAGCGCAGCTGTGTCTCCTCCTCAGACTGCAAGTCTTGTAGCTCCTCAGAGCCTCCCTCTGACTCTGATGACACTCCAGGCCCCTCCTCCTCCTCCTCTTCCGAGTCCTCAGACTCAGCTGCCGGATCCATGGGCTGGCGAGGAATCACAACAGAAACTCACCAAAGGGGATCACGTGACCCCAGGACGCTGCGGCTGTCATAAATACGAGTCGGTTGCCAAGCGCCTGAATTTTGATTGCAAGGATGCTACAAGTGTGAAAAACGGTCCTAAGCCACCTTTTTCCAAAGCTGTTGTAACTGAACGGTCACTAAACGAACAGTTGTAAATCGAGGACTGCCTATTTCTCCTCCCCTCCCCGCTTCAAATCCCCTGAAGTGGGAAAGAGCGTCCATGTTCCTTTTCTACGTAGCTCAGAAGAGCTAGAAACGGCGAACAGGCAGGCAGGAAGACTTCGACAGGCGTGTCGCTCCCCTCTTCCCAGCAGCATCGCTGATCAAAGGGGCTTCTCCCTGCCCAGCCCCATCGCCTGGCCCCAAAGTCTGGAGACCCCAGACAATGTCGGGGACCGAAAGCCTCCCTTACCTCACTCCCGCGTCTTCCTGCAAGGCGCAACCGGACCCCAGTCCAGAACCGCTTCGCTCCCGGAAGAGTTTCTCTTCTTGCAGGTGAGTTGGGTTTTTTTTAAGATGGCGAAGAAAGCTGCTCTAAAATGTTCAACCGAAGAAAGTGAGTTGGACACTTTAGGGGGAAATGGCTTGCGCAACCCTAAAGGAAATTTTTTTTAATAAGCCTCCAGCTGTGGAAGGAACAGGAGTAGCTTCAAAGGGGCCATTTTTAATCATCTTTCTTTCTTTCTTTCTTTCTTTCTTTCTTTCTTTTGTTTTTAAATAATGATTTGGGGGCTGGTTTGGAATCTCGCTCTAGTTCAGGATCAAGAAAGCATCTTCAGTTTTAAATGACTTTTATCTCATGGTGCTGCTGTCTGCCCAAGAGGAGATGGGAGGGGCGGGGATTTAACTGGGACCAAGTTTCAAACAAGTCTAATAATTCATTGGTCCATCAACTAAAAAAAAAAAAAAAAGACAACAAAAATTAATAATGGATTCCGACCAAGCAGATGGACTTTAAGAAGGGAAGCGCATGTATAAACGTATCCCAGCTAGCCTTTTTTTTTATTTGCAATGGGTTTTTTTTTTTAAAGCAGTTGGTAAGCGCATTTTGGGTTGGTCTGAAATCCAAACCATGTAAAAAGAGCTATCTACATTTTTTATTTTTGGGGCTGGGGTTTTTGCAGCCATCAAATTCTCCACCGTTGAATGCATTCCCCCCCCCCCCCAGCTATTCTTCTAGTTGCCCTGATCCATCCATTTTATTTTTGCAGTCTTTCAGGGAACCAGTCAATTACCTTTCTTTTGCACTACCAAATTCAAGCCGTTTGCTAACCTCCATCGTGGGGCAAGTTCCAAACTGAAGTACTGTTAATTCAGAAAATATCTATATACCTATATCTATATATCTATAGCTATATACCTATATCTACATCTAATGTGTATCTGTATCTATCTATCTATCTATCTATCTATCTATCTATCTATCTATCTATCTATCTATCTATCTATCTATCTATCTATCTAATCTCTCTGTCTCTCTGCCTCTCTCTGCCTCTCTCTCTGTCTGTCTATCTATCTATCTATCTATCTATCTATCTATCTATCTATCTATCTATCTATCTATCTATCTATCTAATCTCTCTCTGTCTCTCTGCCTCTCTCTGCCTCTCTCTCTGTCTATCTATCTATCTATCTATCTATCTATCTATCTATCTATCTATCTATCTATCT
>NW_015391665.1:0-6097 GCF_001527695.2 Protobothrops mucrosquamatus | reverse complement strand
CTCTCTCTCTCTCTCTCTCTCTATCACATGGGGAGGGACACCCACCCTTAATTAAGAAAATACATATACATATATCTATTATTGAATATTCTAAAAATAAAAAGGTGACATATATCTATATATATTGGAAACTACTCTAAAAATCCAAGTCCCAGGTACATTTATTTGTAAAAAAAAGACATACTAAAATACTGATCTCCGGGACAAGAGAGTTTTACTATGTACTAAGCTTTCGTTAGCCACTGCTAACCTTGTCAAAGTGTAAGCTAACATTGGGAAGACTTTGTTTTTATAGCCCTTTAAGTGTCGGTAATTTGACCTATTACGCGCTCGATGGCCAAATATATATAAAACGTGAAATTGATGTTCTTTTATTTTGTAAATTATAGAAAAAAGAGCCAGAAAATAGCTACAATATTATATATATTATATATATATATTCTTTCTATAATTTACAAAATAAAAGAACATCAGTTTTACATGATTCAAAGCTAGCTATAATTCTCCGGAGGAAGGGAAGGCGCCCTCGTGAACCATATGCAAATCTGGATGTGTTTATGAGTCTAAGACCAATCTTTGAGTATTGTAGGGAAAAAAATAGAGAAAAGAACTATGAGAAAAAAATGAGTATGACCTCAGGCGTGTATTTTTCCTCCAAATGCCCACAATTGGAGAATTTTCTGCCCCTGTCTCATATAGGCATGGTATACGGTATATCAGTATCACATGTTTTACTCGTCTTCGCATGGAATATCAAACATAGCTGAGAAAAAAAACCATCTGCCGCCCTATCAAAATATTATTAGGAGGATCCATCTAACCACAGGAGAAAGAACGTGGGAAGCTCACTTACTTAACTGTTTTCCTTCGCCTTCCTTCCAGGTGTTCTTCCCCACCGTCGGACTGCCACGCCAGCAAGACGGTGAGACGAATCTTGGCTCTCTGCTTAATCTCTTTGTTCACCTTGCTGGGAAACGCCGCTCTGGATCTAAGCCAAGTTCTGGAGTCCTGGAGGCATGCTGAGAAGGCCGCCAGCAACTTCTCTTCGTGCCGGAGTTTCCTGGCACTCTCCATGTTCAACCTCCTTGTCCAAGAAGTAAATTCTCGAGGAGGAGGAGGAGGAGGAGGAGGAGGAAGAGGAGGAGAAGGAGGAGGAGATGGAGGAGGAGGAGGAGGAAATGGAGGAGGAGATGGAGGAGGAAGAGGAGGAGGACGAGGAGAGATGGTGGTGGAGAACGTCTCTTGGCCAGAAGACGTGCTGAAGAGCTTGGTTGCTCTCTGCAACGAATATGGAGGAGACCCAGGCACAATTTCCTGGTGCAAGGACAACGATAATTTCAGCTGTCCAACTTATATCACCTTGATCAGGGAGAGGGTGAATGGCAGCGGAGCTGGGGTGGCTTTTCTGCAGTTCAAAATGATTTCAAGAATCTTGGAGATACTTCTGAAGCCTGAGGAGGGAGATCACCGAAAGGTGAGGTCAAATCCAGACTGGTTAGATGTGGTCTTTCTGAGTCTTCTCCTGAGAATCAAAGGTGCTATGTTACGAGCTCAAGAAATGTCCCTCTATCCTGAGGTGGTCCAAGCTTTGTGGCATCAGCTGTCTGCTCTCCTCACTTCCTCTGTTTTTATCTCGGAAAGCGCCCAAGAATGTTGGGCTGAGCATCCCAACGTCTCCATCCTGGCCACCCATCCTGAAGGACTCCACACGGTTGCGCCTTCTTTGGGCTTTCGGTCACTCTCCCGTCCTTTGATGGATGAACTTAATGTCCTCCAGAGATGTTTGCTTCAGAAAAGCCAGGAGAAGCTTCAGAAAAAGTCCAAGGACATCATCTCCCTGATTAGCCTCAAAATCATCCTCTTGCTGATCACCAGTCTGATCTACCCGGCTGTCCTTTTCTCCTTCAAAGAGATGACCGAGTGGATCCAGAATTACGCCAGGATCCTCAAGGAACGAACGGAGGATTTGAAACAGGAAAGGCACATAGTGGAAGACCTTCTTTATCAGATGTTGCCCAGATCCGTGGCCAAACAGCTACGGAAACACAAGCACGTAGAGGCAGAAAATTATGACCAGGTAAGACACCAGAGATCATATCTGAAGGGATCAGACAACTTTAAGGTTCCTGACTGATCGTCCCAAAGGTGCTTTTTCCAGGAGGCAACTGGACTTTCTTTTTTCTCTTTGAAGACGTTTCGTTTCTCATCCAACAAGCTTCTTCAGCTCTGACTGGATGGTGGGGAGTGGAAGGATTGATATTCCTTGCAGACAGCTGGTCATTTGCATCCTTTTGGAGAGTCCTTGAGGCCATCTGGAGGCTTATCTGTGTCTCCAGGGTCACCTGAGTGGTGCAAATGGGTGTGGAGCTGCTGAAAGGACTGTTGTAGACTGGAGATAGATGATGTCCATCTATATCCCTCCCACTCTGTTGAGAGAGGGCTGTTCAGTTTTGACCCAGATGGCCTCTTTGACCCCTCTTTCAAACCAGCCGTCCTCTCTGTCCAAAATGTGGACTTTGCTGTCTTCAAAATGGTGGCCTTAGTCCTTTAAATGCAGATGGACTGCTGACTCTTGTCCTGATGGGTTTGTTCTCCTATGTTGTGCCATGCGTTTATGAAGCCTCCAGGTGGCCTCAACGACCCTCTAAAAGGATGCAAATGACCAGCTGTCTGCAAGGAATATAAATCCTTCCACTCCCCACCATCCAGTCAGAGCTGAAGAAGCTTGTTGGAGGAGAAGCGAAACGTCTTCAAAGAAAAATAAAGTCCAGTTGCCTCGTGAAAAAAGCACCTTTGGGACAACCATGACCGGGATAATGGAGAATCTCCATAGACTTCCTGATTGACTGTTGCACAATTCTGGTGTATAAAAAGCAGAATCAATAAGGGAGAAGTGAAACCCAAAGGAAAATCACAAATCTAGCTCCTGATGTGGGTCTGGGGGTTATATTAATAGCTTCAAACCCCCCTGTCCCTTCCATCCACAATTCTGCCTAGGAAATAATGACTCTCTTTATATCTGATTGGCCCATAATCAAAGAACTTTCAAATTGTCACATAATTATTAATTCTTTGTTTTTCACTTTTTTGGGGGGGTGTTTCTCGGTTCTCAGCTGTTCCCCTCTCACATGGGGAGGGATACCTCCCCTTAATTAATTCCCCCTGTCCAATTAGTCTGCATTTTGCTTGAGTGCTGTCATCATTATCCTAATTGGTCAATTACAGTATATGTACAGCCAGAGGAGGTATATGGTATCAGAAACCATCTGGAAATAATGGGGAAATTAAAAACAGGATATCAAGCTATGGATAAAATCTGGCTAGGATCTCTAACAGAAGTTGGAGCACGAGAGGACAAATAAGATTTCTCTCTCCAACAGATAGTCATAAAGGTAAAATACATAATTTTACAAAGCTAGTGAGGTTGTTTATTCCATGTTGTGCTGCTCATTTCCAGTTTGGCTCCATCTTGGGGGACTATGCAGAGTCCCAAGAACGATGTAGTAGGGTGTCAAAATCACCCTGTCACAGGGGTCCTCTCCAGCTCTCACCCCATCTGATTTCCCACAATGCTTCTGAGCTGCTGGCACCCCAAAGCATTATGGGAACACGGAATGGCTGGCAAACCTCCATGGAACGGTTGCTGGTACTGGGTATGTCTAGTCTAATGAAGAGAAGGACGAGGGGGGACATCATAGCGGTCTTCCAATATCTCAGGGGCTGCCCCAAAGAAGAGGGAGTCAAGCTATTTTCCAAAGCACCAGAAGAAGGCAGGACAAGAAGCAACGGATGGAAACTCATCAAGGAGAGAAGCAACCTGGAACTAAGGAGAAATTTCCTGACAGTTAGAACAATTAACCAGTGGAACAACTTGCCACCAGAAATCGTGGGGGCTCCATCACTGGAAGTTTTTAAGAAGAGACTGGACAGTCACTTCTCTCAGATGGTCTAGGCGGGTCTCCTGTTCGAACAGGGGGCTGGACTAGAAGACCTCCAAGGTCCCTTCTAACCCTGTTATTCTGTTAAACAATCACTTCAGTTTGGAGGGGCTAAAAATCACCTCTTCTGCCGCCTCCTCCTCCTCTTCCTCCTCCTTCTCCTCCTCCTCCCAGGTGACCATCTTCTTTTCGGACATTGTGGGTTTTACCACCATCTCCGCTTCGTGCACCCCGCTGCAGGTGGTGGAAATGCTCAACAACCTTTACGTCTGCTTTGACACCAGGATCGACTCCTACGACGTCTACAAGGTCAGCCCCCACCTTCTTCTTCTGCTGGGGGGGGGGAGTGAGAAAGCGGGGGCAGCTTTTGCTCCTGGTTGGCAGGTTACAGGTTGGCACAAGTAAAACAAAAAACAAACAAACCCCCAAACAAAGATAGTCCTCGGCTTACAACACAGCTGAGCCCAAAATTTCCGTTGTTAAGTGAGACACTTGTTAAGTGAGTTTTGCCCCATTTTAAGACCGTTCTTGTCATGGTTGTTAAGTGAATCGTAGCGAACCAGCCAATGCAGGTAATTGATTTTCCCTGGCGCCAACAAGGTGGAAACCATCGGGGACGCCTACATGGTGGTGAGTGGTCTGCCCGAGAGGAACGGCACCCGGCATGCCCACGAGATCGCCAAGATGGCCCTGGACCTGGTGGCTGCGGTCCGGCAGGTTGCGATTCCCCACCTGCCGACGAGCAAGCTGGAGTTACGGGCCGGGATTCACACAGGTGAGCCAACCGTTGCTTCACACCTGGGGCGGCGGGTGGGGTCCCTCGGCCACGTGTGTGTCTCAACCTCTCTCTTTCCCACCGATCCGGCAGGAGCCTGCGTGGCTGGCATTGTTGGGCACAAAATGCCCCGGTATTGCCTCTTTGGCGACACGGTGAATACAGCCTCCCGCATGGAGTCAACCAGCCTGCGTGAGTAGACACACCTGGAGGGTGGAATGGAGTGGAATGGAATAAAATTAGAATAGAATAGAATAGAATAGACAGATTGTAGACTATAACAACAACAACAATAACAATAGTAATAAAGTTGGAAGGGATCTTGGAGGTCCTCTAGTCCAACCCCCTGCTCAGGCATGAAACCCTATACCATTTGAGATAAATGGCTGACCAGTCTCTTCTTAAAAACTTCCAGTGTTGGAGCATTCACCGCTTCTGGAGGCAGGTTGTTCCACTGGTTAATTGTTCTCACTGTCAGGAAGTTTCTCCTTAGTTCCAGGTTGCTTCTCACTTTGATTAGTTTCCATCCGTTGCTTCTTGTCCTGCCTTCAGGTGCTTTGGAGAATAGCTTGACTGCCTCTTCTTTGGGGCAGCACCCTGAGATACTGGAAGACTGCTATCATGTCCCCCCTCGTCCTTCTCTTCATTAAACTAGACAGACCCAATTCCAGCAACCGTAGTTTCAGTCAAACGTATAAATCCATTTTATTGTAAATAGAGCTAGGTTAGCTGGGTCCAGAGATCAGCAGCTGCCAAGATTCCTCTTTATAGGCAGTCCTCGACTTACAACAGTTCATTTAGTGACTGTTCAAAGTTACAATAGTACTGAAAAAAGTGACATGACTGTTTTTCACATTTACAACCATTGTAGCATCCTCACGGTCATGTGATCAAAATTCAGGCGCTTGGCAACTGACTCATACTTATGACAGTGGCAGTGTCCCCTGGGGGGTCACGTGATCCCCTTTTGTGACTTTCTGACAAGCAAAGTCAATGGGGGAAGCCAGATTCATTTAACAACTTAATGACTGCAGTGATCCTCTTAACAACTGGGTTGAGAACGGTCGTAAAATGAGGCAAACCTCACTTCACAACTGTCTCGCTTAGCAACCAAATTTTGGGCTCAGTTGTGGTCATCAGCCGAGGGCTGCCTGTATTCAGAATCATGAGGACTAGACGCTTAGCTTTCAGAACTAAGGAGAAACTTCCTGACAGTGAGAACAATTAACCAGTGGAACAACCTGCCTCCAGAAGCGATGAATGCCCCAACACTGGAAGTTTTTAAGAAGAGACTGGACAGCCATTTGTCCGAAATGGTATAGGGTTTCCTGCCTGAGCAGGGGGTTGGACTAGATGACCTCCAAGGTCCCTTCCAACTTTATTA
>NW_015391664.1:20954-25382 GCF_001527695.2 Protobothrops mucrosquamatus | reverse complement strand
GGTCATCTAGTCCAACCCCCTGCTCAGGCAGGAAACCCTATACCATTTCGGACAAATGGCTGTCCAGTTTCTTCTTAAAAACTTCCAGTGTTGGAGCATTCACCACTTCTGGAGGCAGGTTGTTCCACTGGTTAATTGTTCTAACTGTCAGGAAGTTTCTCCTTAGTTCTAGGTTGCTTCTCTCTTTGGTTAGTTTCCATCCGTTGCTTCTTGTCCTGCCTTCAGGCGCTTTGGAGAATAGCTTGACTCCCTCTTCTTTGTTATTAAGGTGGAATGCTTGCCCCTTATAATCAACTAATGGTAGTCCTCAACTTATGATACAATTGAGCCCAACATTTCTAAGTGAGACGTTTGTTAAGTGAATTTTGCCCCATTTTACGACTTCTTGCCACCGTTGTTAAGTGAATCGTTGCAGCTGTAACACGGTTGTTAAGTGAATCTGATTTCCCCACTTACTTTACTTGTCAAAAGGTCATAGATATGAGTCAGTTGCCAATCATCTGAATTTCGATCACTTCAAACCGGCATCCTTTGTAAGTCGAGGACTACCTGTACCACTGTAGCAGCCTACAAGCCTAAGTAATGTTAAGTAAATAATATCATTATCTCAAATTGCATTGTTATATGCAGATTTTGGGCATGTGTGAGGGAGGGAGGGAGGGAGGGAGGGAGGGAGGGAGGGAGAGAGAGAGAGAGAGAGAGAGAGAGAGAGAGAGAGAGAGAGAGAGAGAGAGAGAGAGAGAGAGAGAGAGAGAGAGAGAGAAATGATTTAGGGCTTGCTCCTAATTTAAGACCTGTGCATTCGAAAGTCCTGGCTATGCAATCAAAAGTACAACAGTCTTCAATGTGAGGAAATAGCTGATCTGTGCAAAGGGAGGCCCTGCCAATAGAAGGAAGTGAACTTTCAGTGCTTTCTCTGCCCTTCTTGCTAGTTCGGCTGTCTCTTATTATCTATAATAAAAGGGCAATAAAATGCAATATACTAGCTGTGTGTCTTTGACATGGACAGTAATAGTATATAAAGGGAGCCCAGGCTGTCAGTGGTAATATTAAAAAGTCCAATTTCAGAGCTGTCTTTGCCCTTCATGCTCTCAGATGCTGTATATAATACATACACAGCAACCTGTGAAGCGCCATTTGCGGCTAGGAGCTGTTCCCTCTCCGCCTTCCGCCTTCTTTTCCTTCTCCTCTTCAGCTGCAAATAGAGGCATTTAGACATTGCCGTTTAGATGGCCCTTGACAGCTGTGTTCCATGATACCCTGGCGTTTTTTAATAGAAGGCTAGCCAATAATATTTAGCTTTAATCAGATCTGTTCCATCCCATTTTGCCTAAGTCCAGCACCAAGAGAATAGGGAATGAAGCTGCGTCAAGTTCAACAGCCAAGGTTGAAGTTAATTAGGAACTGGAAGCATGGAAAACATATGTGTGTGAAGTGAGAAGTCTTCTGGGGTCAGCTCCAAAGAAATCAAGATCAATTTTGAATAATTACATAGCCAGTGTGTAGTTTGGAAATCCAACTAAGGTCAAACGCAATCAAGGAAACAACTTTGGAGTTGTTTTAAACACCAACTGTTGTCAAATGAAGACATTTGTGTCTCTTCAGAGCAACCTTGCCCTATCCCAAATTTGAATCATTTGGACTTTTCAGGTCATNATGTAAGTTTCTTATTCTCGTTTCTTCCTTCTTCCTTTATTCATCTTCTAAGTCCTTTCTCATAATCATTAAGAAGCTCTATTTAAACTGAAATGGAAATAGAAGTTGGGTCTAGTCTACCATCTTGCCATGTTCATTGTTACCACTGTATTCATCTCCATATAACTGTATGATGAAAATGAAGTAACCTTTATGGAGAAGTCCTGAAGAATTTGATCGGTGTGATATAGAGGAACTGCAGATATTAATATTAGGGAAACATATCCCACCCCACCCCATTCCATGCAGAGTAATTTAAAAGATGGTGAAACAATTTTTTTTTTGCAAAACTTCGGCAGCAGTAAGTTAAATTCTATGAAGAACATAAAGATTCAAAACATTGTTCTGCAATGTTCTGTAAATGAGGACTATTCATTTTCCATATCCATATGGTAGCCTTCCAATATTCTTTTCCAGACTTCTTTAAATCAAGAGAATTTGTAGTATTCATAAACAAAATTTGTGGGCATTCATTTACAACTGCTGATAAATGGGAAATCTGACGACAATCTGAAACTAGTCCACTTCTTAGCATCTCCAAATAGGACTTTCCACCATTTCAAACAGTTATAGTTCACAGCTCTATCTGGAGATATAGAATATTGAACCTGTGATCTTCTTTGTCACTATGTCTGTGGGTAGAACACTGCTTTGTTCTACTACTGTGATATAGTTACCTTTCAAGAAGTTGAAATTCTGACATGCAGGCAGCCAAACAAAAGCCACTCAACCATTACAATATTTTCTCTCTTGAAATCTTAGGAAAATAAAACTAAATTCACTAGCCAAGCCCCTAAAATAGGGGTGTAAAACTGGCGGCCTGTGGGCCAGATGAGTCACACACAAGCCACACCCACCCCAGCTCTGCAAAGGCAAAAAAGTCATGATACATCACGTGACACAATTGAGTTTGACACCCATTGCCCTACAAGGTGTAAGCCAATCATAAAATTTTGAAGAGAGTCGGTAACCAATCAAATCTTTGAAAGATTTCCTTTTCTCACTCCTTTCTTCTTCTAAGCTGGACTAGCAATGTAACCCATGCATAGCTATATGGCTACACTCAGTTTTCTGTATGCTTGCAGCCTCTCACTCCTTTCCATTTCACTTCTTTTCAGCACCTAATAAGATTCAAAGAGATAGGTTTGGAACCATGGATCAATGAAGAAAACTCACTCTTGTACTGCCGAAAGCCATATACCCCCATCAGCTAAAACAGGATGTTATTGATTTTCATTAGTTGGTAAATATGTCTGTCTAGTTTAATTGACACTGAATGGTCAGCTCTACTGCACTAATGATTTCAAACTTAGTGTCTGGGGTGATCCAGTGGTTTGCCAATTTTGCACAGTGCCAAACCTCTGAAAGCTTAGAAAAGGCAAAGAGAAACAGCTTGATTTTAAACCCCAGGCACTTTGCAGAGCTCAAATATACTGCACCAAATCTGGATTTCCTCTGGCATCTGGATGTTCTGTTTCATTGTTGGCCTTCCAGCTGTTTTCTTCCTCGAGTTCCTATATTCATGAAGATACAGAAATCCGTCATCAGAGTTCCTTTCCTGAGAAAGCTTTGTGTGGGTTTCCATCAGCTCTGTTCCACAATAATACTCTCATTTTCCCGCCAACCGTTCTTATAACGTCTACCCTGGGTAAGCAGACTCGCCAGATTACTGGGTAGCAAGTCTTTCTTTTAAAAGGTTAACCAAATGTTCATGCAAGGATCAACACAAAGTCATCAAACCTCCGTGATGATGGAAATAGGTTAAAAGATCATTTTGAAGCTGCATTAGGATGTTGAATGATTTATGAGATTTATCTGACCACCTAGAAACCAAGCAGACTCTAGGTGGCTTGCTGAGTTTAAATACAGTGTTCAAATTGGAAAGATAAAAAGTAGATAAAAATAAAACAATATCACAGTTTAAAAATGGAGTCAGTTTTTTTGTATAGATTTTATTAGTTTTTGTGGGGTTAGGAATAAGGTGTGGTTGGGGTTGGGATTTAGGTGAGGGCAGAGGTAGTCAACCTTGGCTCTTTTATGACTCGTGGATTTCAACTCCCAGAATTCCTGAGCCAGCCTTGCATAATGTCTGGGTTCATGTATTTAACAAACAATAATAGAAAATAGTTAATTATCATAAACAATATGTTAATTAATCACTCAATAGCTTTCTTCTTGCTAATATATATTCAAACTTACATATCACATTCTTTTCTCTCTAGCCATTGATAGAAATTATCCCATGTTCTAAAGTACACTGAGTCTTCTTTCTCTTTTATCTTTAAAGTCAATCTATCCATTTCTGCACACTCTAGAATTTTCTTAATTAGCACTTCTTCAGCTGGTAAGTTCTCATTTTTCCAATGTTGGGCAAATACAATTCTTGCTGCCGTTAGTATGTGTAGCATTATGGAGTCATTTTTTTAATACTTAATTCACACAGGGCTGCCAGAAGAGTCCTGTTTTCATTACCTTCCAGAAGGACAAGGTAAAGGAAGGACAAGTAATATTGTTTTACCTTAATAATAATAATAATGATGATAAAGTTGGAAGGGACCTTGGAGGTCATCTAGTCCAACCCCCTGCTCAGGCAGGAAACCCTACACCATTTCGGACAAATGGCTGTCCAGTCTCTTCTTAAAAACTTCCAGTGTTGGAGCATTCACCGCTTCTGGAGGCAGGTTGTTCCACTGGTTAATTGTTCTAACTGTCAGGAAGTTTCTCCTTAGTTCT
>NW_015391664.1:11566-20038 GCF_001527695.2 Protobothrops mucrosquamatus | reverse complement strand
CTCCAAAGAAATCAAGATCAATTTTGAATAATTACATAGCCAGTGTGTAGTTTGGAAATCCAACTAAGGTCAAACGCAATCAAGGAAACAACTTTGGAGTTGTTTTAAACACCAACTGTTGTCAAATGAAGACATTTGTGTCTCTTCAGAGCAACCTTGCCCTATCCCAAATTTGAATCATTTGGACTTTTCAGGTCATATTGTTACATGAAAGGAAGGACTACATTTCTGATAAACATTTCACCCTTAAGGGCCTTTCCTTAAGGTGGCAATGTTATGGAATAGAATAGAATAGAATAGAATAGAATAGAATAGAATAGAATAGAAGCTGGAAGGGACCTTGGAGGTCTTCTAGTCCAGCCCCCTGCTCAAGCAGGAGAACCTATTCTGTCTCAGACAGGTGAATGTCCAGTCTCTTCTTAAAAATCTCCAGTGATGGAGCACCCACAATTTCTGGGGGTAAGCTATTCCACTGGTTGATTGTCCTCACTGTCAGGAAGTTTCTCCTTAGTTCCAGGTTGCTTCACTCTTTGATCAGTTTCCAACCATTGTTTCTTGTTCTTCCCTCTTGTGCTTTGGTGAACAACCTGGCCCTCTCTGCCTTGTGGCAGCCCCTCAGATACTGGAACAGTGCTATCATGTCACCCCTATTTCTTCTTTTCTTTAGACCAGCCAAGCCCAAGTCCCATAGCCGTTCTTTGTATGTTTTAGTCTCCAGGCCTTTGATTGTCTTAGTTGCTCTTCTCTGATTTTTTTTTCCAAAACTCTCAACATCTTTTTTGTGATAAGGTGACCAAAAGTGGCTGCAGTATTCCGGGTCTTACTAGGGTTTTTATAAAGCGGTAATAGTGTAACTGAGTTCTGATTTATGCAGTTTACCTGATTTTAAGGGCATGCATAGCACCCCAAAATATAAGCTAGCTATACATTTGGGTCTGCAGAATATCTTAAACTAACATATGATTGGTTGGTAGTCCTATGTGATAGGCAAATGTAGCATTACCCCAAATCTTCTTATGTTAAAAGGCATCATTCATATAATTTACCTCTATTCCAGTGTTTTTTAGATAATATAAAGTGAATGGAGAAAAAAATCTAAGACTACTAATCTGCACACTGATAGGATGGAAAGATCTTTTAAATCTCTACTGATACATAAAAATGTTGAATTTGAATTCGAAGTAAAAAACATTAGACTTCCCAATGTGTAGATGTTCAAATCACCAGCTGATAATTTTGAGAAGAGGGGGTTCTCATGTAGTAAAATTTCAATCTCTTACTCTCATTCTCCCTCCACCATCATGCATTTAGCTAAAAACAATGAAGGGATAGAAAGTTAAAATTACTCTGTTCCAGAATTCCAAAAACATCAGGTAGTCCTCAACTTATCAACACAATTGGAACCAGTATTTCCCCTGCTAAGCAAAGTGATTGTTAAATGAGCTGTGTTCAATGCTACCTTTTCCCCCCCTACCATTGTTAAGCAAATATTGCAGTTTTTAAGTGAATCACTCAGTCATTAAACAAATCCAGCTTCACGCATTAGCTTTGACTGACTTGGATAATGGCAAGGTCACAAATGGCAATCACATGACCCCCAGGATGCCACAACCATTGTAAATACAACAAATTTTGATCATGTGACTCTGCAGTTTCAGCAATGGTCATGTCATAAGTGTCACTTTTTTTCTGCACCATTGTAACTTTGAACAGTTGCTAAATGAATGGGTCCAAATAAAGGATGACTTGTAAAAGGAAAGAAATTGAAAAGAAATGTTGACAAAAAATAGAGAGGCAGAAGAAATGCATAATAGAGGCTGAATTTACCACTAAGAAGAAAGAGCAAACAAACTCTAAGTTGCCTTTGTGGCAGCATTGGGAAAGAGTCAGAATAATAAATATTTCATGGATTTCCCAATCAACTTTCTACAATAAGGGTTGATTCAGCTACTGCTATGATCTGCCACGGAGAATGAATGGAGGTGCACCGTCCTGTTGCTTTGAAAATTTTGAGCTAGCAATCACTGAATCATATATTGAAAGATTAAAAGTCTGTTCAATAGCAATCTCTATTCACTTCATAAGAGCTTACCTAGATAAGTAAGTATAGGCTTGTGTAATAATAGTGCACTGTTCTTTTCTGTGGGATATGAGTAGACAGGAAAGTATCTAAAATTCCAATTTTTCTGTAACAGTCATTGATTTTGCTAACACAATCATATTCATAGGTTTAAAAAAAGTCTTTCTAAGGCAGGGGTAGGCAACCCAAAACACTCAAAGAGCCACTTGGACCCTTTTCCCACTGAAAACAAAACACTGGGAGCCGCAAAACCCTTTTGATATCTAAAATGAAGATAACACTGCATATATCCTTTTTTACTTTTATTATAGGTATATGGATATATGCAGTGTTATCTTCATTTTAGATGTCAAAGGGTCTCTCTCTCTCTGTCTCTCTCTCCCTCCCTCCCTTTCTCTCTCTCCCTCTCTTTCTGCCCTTGGTCTGCCAGTCCTCTTCCCCCACTCTCTTTCTTTTTCTCTCTTTCTTTCCTCTCTCTCTCCCCCTCCTTCTCTCTTTCTCTCTCTCTCTCTTTCTTTCTCTCTCTCTCTCTTTCTCTCTCTTTCTTTCTCTTTCCTCTCCCTCTCTCTTTCCTCTCCCTCTCTCTTTCTCTCTCCTCTCCCTCTCCCTCTCTCTTTCCTCTCCCCCATCCCTCTCTCTCCTCTCCCTCTCTCTTTCCTCTCTCTCTCTCTCTTTCTCTTTCTCTCCCTCTCTCTCTTTCTGCCCTTGGTCTGCCAGTCCTCTTCCCCCACTCTCTTTCTCTCTCTCTTTCCTCTCTCTTTCTCTTTCTCTCTCCCCCTCTCTCCCTTTCTCCGATCTTCTGCTCACCTGGTAAGCTGGCTTCAAGCTGTTCTCCAAAAAGCTCAGGGATAGGCAACCTCGGCTCTTTTATGACTCATGGACTTCAACTCCCAGAATTCCTGAGTCTCTCTGTCTCTGTCTCTCTCTGCAAATGGCAGAGGAGGCTGGGAGCCGCAGGGGAAGGCTCAAAGAGCCACATGCGGCTCCGGAGCCGCAGGTTGCTGACCTGTGTTCTAAGGAAAGTAGATTGATATATAAATCTTTTGAAATCCATCTATCCACCTATCTGGGTAGCAAAAGACAAGCAAAGCCTAACTTACCAGCAAAATAAAGTGGGCTAGGCCAGGGGTAGGCAACCTTGGCTCTCTTATGACTCGTGGACTTCAACTCCCAGAATTCCTGAGCCAGCCATGCTGGCTCAGGAATTCTGGGAGTTGAAGTCCACGAGTCATAAAAAAGCCAAGGTTGCCTACCACTGGGCTAGGCTAGACCCTCCAGAACATTTGTATGCATCTCTTTTCACATCTGAAGACTAAGTCATTAAATCAAATTGTCTCTTTGCTTGATTCAATTGGTTGGTGCTGGCTCTTATTTCAGCATGGAAACAATTAATTTATAATGGTGGCTTCTTCAGCCTGTGATTTCACCTACGGCCACTTACTTTAAATGTAGGTTTTGCGAGAATGAAGGTTTGTGCCTTTCCCCCTTGTAATGGAAAATAGCATGTCAAACTGCCAAGCACTGATTTGATGGTCCTATCAAAAGTTTATCGATTTATGAACTTTTAGCATCTGGGTTACATGAAGACAAAAGGCAGATGTTTCTCTTGGAGATTTATACCCCATGCTAATTTGTTTGGCGAAAATACTGCCATGTCATTTCTTCCAATAGTACTTTACAACACAATTGTGTATGCTTTTACATTAGTTCCATTTTTTTGGGGAGAAAGAGAAAATAAAGCTAGTGATATTATTCTCTAGTTGACTCGCAGTTCATGGAAAATTAGTAGATTTTGAAAAAAGAATGAAAACTTAATTGTGTATTTCTGGAATAAAACAGAATGGACTTTCCGGAGCAGTTACATTCTACGCAGTATGGAATATATTGTTTAACAACCTAGCTTATTAAGCAATTACACAGTAAGTAGGATTATTGGTTGTTTCGTTGTTATTTTTAATGGCTATGCTAAGATAAGAGATGAAAGAAACTATTGTCTTAATTTAATTTATTATGGAAGTTTTGTATTGCCGACAGACCTGAAGGGTCAAAGACTACAAAAAAATGATTTTTTAAAATGAGCACCTCATTACAGTATTAAATTGTTTATTATTTGGGAAATTGCATCATTGCATTTTATTTTACTTTTTCTCCGAAAGGAACATTACACATACACAATTACGTCTATATTTCTCTTTTTTGTAAGGCCAAATACTTGATTGCATTTGGACTGGATCAGTGGTGGGATTCAAATATGTGAACAACCGGTTCTCTGTGTGGATGCTGCTTCTGGAAGTCCATTCTGGGCCTGGGCAACAAAAAAATTAGCTACCGCTTCTGCCGAAGTGGTGCGAACCGGCTGAATCCCACCACTGGGCTGGATGCATGAGAGATTTATTACTGAAGTTATTTATGAAGCAAAATTCAGTCTCTAAAGTGGTTTGATATTCTATCTGTGTGCTGCTGGATCTTCATTTTTGAAGTCAGATGTTTAATTCTATAGGAGTTCTTGTTGGTTCTACTATTTTCCTCAACTGGTAGGATACTAGGAAAGAGATGGTCATATAACATTCTTTTTCAAAAAAAAAGTATTATCTATAGTTATTCAGTTGCTGACACATTTAGTTGTTATTTAGTTGATAATAGCTTGCCCAATGAGGTTGCTATTAATCACCAACATGAATATGCGATAACCACTGAAAAAGTATATCATGTCATTTTATAGTTCATTCTATGTTTCTGTGCTACATTCTTGTCTGGTTTTTGAACAAGCCCTTTATGTTTGTTTGTTTGTTTGTTTGTTTGGATTTTTTCATTAATATTTTGATTTACTGTTTGTTTGTTTGTTTGTTTGGATTTTTTCATTAATATTTTGATTTACTGTTGTAAAATGGACAACAGTAATAACCCTCTTGTTGTGATTGATAGTTGTCATGGACAGCAAGCATAGAATTGTTTATAACTAACTCTTCCATTTATCAAGTTATTAAGCATTAAAGCTTTGGCATTTGATGACCAAGAAGATAACTCTTGTGGCTGTAGGACTGATAGATTATGGCTATATCATAGTTAACTGTGACTCCTACATGTGGTTTTAACAGATCCCTAAAGGTGTATAACTATAAACAAAAAAGAATTACAAGGCTAGATATTACAATGTTAGATATTTTTTTGAAAGCAATATTTGCCCATTATAATATAAATGCAGCCCATATATTCATACATATTGAAAAAAGCTCTTTATAAATGTAAAATAAAAAGAGGTTTTCCCTGGTTTATTAAGAGCTGTTCCCTGGTTTATTGAGTGCTTACTGAATTTTAACTATGGCACTAAAACTTTTCATTTTAAATTTCTAACCCTAAAATCCCTCAACTGTAATGCAATAGTTCTCAGGAATGGCATAATGGCTGCATGGAAACAAATCTATAATAAATTTCATCCTATCCTTATTACTGAAGCAGTTCAGCAGAAAATCAGGGGGGAGATTTCTATCATACGGTAAAAGGGGAAGAGGAGAATGGAAAGCATTAATAATGCCAAATATGGGGAGAACTCATGGTACCCTGATCATTCTCTTATTTTCTAGGTCACTATTTGCCTAGATACATTTCAGAAAAGTAAGGGCAAAATACCTTGATGGGCGAGAGGAAACTCTGCCATATACACAGATGCAAGCATACAATTTCTTTTTTACCTCAGTGGCTTAAGACTATAAACACACACATAGAGTAGCAGGTATTTTTGTCTTCTGTATCTTGGGTTTTAATAAAAAATAAGAGGAATAAGTGGTGTAAATTGAATTTCTTTTGACATCTGAAAAGAAGCTAACTCATATATGCAGTGAGCAATATTAGGAACCAAGAAAGGTGTAATACAAGTAACTTTTTCCTCACACCTTTGAGCTCCCAAAAGTGTTTTCTTGATTGTGACAAAAAGATGCTTGTGATCGGGAAAAAGAGCACAACTGTCAGACCTTCAAAGTAGGCCAGAAAGAGAAAGAGACACCAGAAGGACTACTAGAAGTCCTTATTGTTGCAAGATACAGGTAGTCTTTGACTTAAAACCCTTCATTTAGTGACCATTTGAAGATACAACAGCACTGAAAAAGTGATTTATGAATGTTTCTCCCCACTTCTCTAGGATCACATGATCAACATTTGGACACTTGGCAACTGGCATATATTTATGACAGTTGCACTGACTTGAGGTCATGGGATTGGCATCTGTAGCCTTCCCAGCTGACTTCCCACAAGCAAAGTCAATGGGGGAAGTAAGAGTCGCTTAATGAGCCCATGTTCACTTAACAATTGCAGTGATTGACTTAATTGTGGCAAAAAAACATCATAAAATGGGATAAAACTCACTTAACACTGCCTTGCTTAGCAAGGAAAATTTGGGGCTCAGTTACAGTTATATGTAGAAAACTTCCTGTATAATAATAGCATCTTGAATGGCTGAAATGAAGTTTCTTTTACCTCTCTTACACCAAGCAGAATCAAGGTAGGGCAACCAAGAGATTCTTCTTCACTGCCTCTCCACATTCAGAACTAAGCTGACATTTATCTTTACTGTTGAACACCTTCTTTGGGGCCATTTTTATATTTTTTTGCAAGATGTTAGCAAGAGAAAAAAAAAGAAGATAACATGATGCAAACCGGTACTGGAATTTAATTCATTTTCTGTTTTCCCAATTCTTTATGTAAGTTAACAAAACAAGTCTGTTAATTAACTCCCAAATACCCCCAGATTAACACTAAATTTAGCAGGTTGTACATATGTGAGTGGTTAAGGCACTAGGAGTTTATGAGTTATAAACATATTCTCACACATTGTGGTGAGACAGAAGTTCCCTGAAGATGGGCTCCAACACAACTCCGAGAGCTCGTGTAAACATACGTTACACACGAAGCCAGCTGGGTGACTGTGAGTCAGTTGTTCTCTAAATCCTAGGCAAGAGGCAGTAGCAATGGGAAACTGCTTCTCAAGATCTTGCCAAGAAGCCTGCAGGGACTAGTCCAGTGGTCACCAGGAGTCAACACTGATTCAAAGGCAGACATACATGAATAGAACTTCAGAGTGTTATGTTGTCTCTAACTTATTCACAATGGGTTAGGGCCTCTTAATCACTGAAGCTCACAAGCAGATGTGAAATGATCTTTCAAAAAGTGCTGTTTCTTTCCTATTCTAGAGTATCTGGTTGCAATAAGAGAAGAAATTTTTTATCTTTGTCTTTTCCTGTTACCCTAGAGCAGGGGTCCTCAACCTTGGCAACTTTAAGACTTGTGGACTTCAACTCCCAGAATTCCTCAGCCAGCAAAGCTGGCTGAGGAATTCTGGGAGTTGAAGTCCACAAGTCTTAAAGTTGCCAAGGTTGAGGACCCCTGCCCTAGAGGTTATCACCAGGGAGGAGGACAGCAAATACAATGTGATTAAAATACTCCTGTGGTTTTATATTAATTTGCAGAAGTATAAAGAAAAAAATAAATTCTATTTTTAACTAGACAACTTTGGCATTGGACAAAAGATGAGCCTTGAGATTCTATCTAATCATATAATATTTGACCTACACATCTGTTTGAGTTAATACAATGGAAGAGCAAATGAAAGAGTTGAGATTTGCATAGTTAGGGGGATTTAAAATTCTGACCAAGATACTATTCAAAGTCATTAGCAATGTTCTATTGCCTTAAAAACTAAATATTTAAAACATATAAGACTGAATAATTCTAAAAGTAGGTTTTGATTTTTCTTCTTTTCTCCATAGATGTTTCCCCTCTGAAATAGATTTAGACTATTCCAATGGATATAGTATTAAAAATATTAATTTTCATAATTTTGCAATAAGTAGAAATACATACGTTTCAACATAAAACTTCATTGAAAGAAAGGAAAACAATTTAATACTTAAAAGTAATATTTGAAATAAAATTAAATCAAGTCATATGCCAATATAATTATTTGAAAAATATTGGTAATTGTGGAGTAGATCTGCCTAGGAAGAATATGGGTGCCTGGAAATAGAGGGGTCCCCTGGAAATGGGAGTTAGTGCAACTTTTCCACTGAAGTCCTGCCCTATATTCACATGAAGTCCTTCTTATTTCTTGTAGTTCTGCTATGTCCTAGGACAAAATGCTGAAATTCCATTTTGATATTGATTTATGCCAGCTTTTCTATACAGTTCTGCTCTAACCAACTCAAGGCAATTTACAAAATGACAGAATACAAAAACCTATCACACTAACTCTGCCTTTGATTTAAGGTTTTAAAATATACTGTAGGTCATAGGACAGTAACAATCTAGATCAAACTTTTCTTCATGCAACTGAGCATGTGGTCCTCTGAGTTCCATCAGAAATTTGTTCCCTGATCCAGTTTGCTAAAAAAAAAAAAAAA
>NW_015391664.1:0-8280 GCF_001527695.2 Protobothrops mucrosquamatus | reverse complement strand
TCAGAGACACTACATTCAGATTATATCACTCAAAGTCTAAAGGAACTTGGAGGGGTCCAGGTATTAGATAGAAAACAAGAAGTCTCTTTTGCAGGGAAAGAAATGTTTTGAGAAAACGGATAACAGTTTTCAATAAAACATTAGACTGATCCTTGTATCCAGTTAATTACAGCCAGTAAAAAATAATACTGCTAGTCTTGTTCAGATAAAAGCAAGAAGTAATTGGGTAAATTAACTCTAAGACTATACAGAGTAAGCTTTCACCATATATATAAAAAATACTTGAAACAGACACAACCTGTCACATTCCACACATGGTATGCATTTAGAGAGCAAACAAATTTTTAGAACCTTTGAACAAGAACTCCAGTGGATTTTCTGGCTGTTAGACATCTAGAAATTTTCAGGCACTGTTTGTATATTTAGTAGTATATTAAACTGTCACAATAACATTTGCTTCTTCAGCTAAAGCATTATCTTGGAAGTCTGCAAATTAGATGCTCCTTAACATGAGCCTGCTCTTACAAATTGCAGATTAAATACGTGAAAGTTATTTAACCCACCGAGAGCTAAGGAGAAATTTCCTGGCGGTTAGAACAATTAATCAATGGAACAACTTGCCTCCAGAAATTGTAGATGATCCAACACTGGAGGTTTTTAAGAAGAGACTGGACAACAATTTGTCTGAAATTACAGAAGGTTTCCTGCTTGAGCAGGAGGTTGGACTAGAAGACCTCCAAGGTCCCTTAATCTGTATATTCCATCCTTGGTTGGTTCTGCTCATCATTTTCTTCTAGTGGTGCTCTAAGCATCTTTTCTGGAATTTCTCTGAAAAACCAAGGGGCATCTAGGACCCAGAAGTAAGGAAGTGGCATAGATACAATCCAGTCCAAAGCCCTGTGCTCTGATTTCAAACAATGACTAAGTTTTAGTCTGGGAACAACATCAAACACCCTTTAAAACTTAGGAATATGCATCATAGAGCAATGGCAAATCAATCAAATAGGAAAAAAATGCCTTGCAGTGGGAAGTGGTTATGAAGAACTCCAAAGTAATCAAAGAATGTTATGACCATGAGAAGGGACTAGGTTAATCTTTCCCATCAAGTTGTCATTGTCCCTCCCCAAACAATCTAGATCATGCATGTAACCTCATTTGTATGTCATACTCCCAGTGATCTGAGTCAGGGCCTTTGTAGACATGGTAGCCATGAACTTCAAAACTTATGAATCAGCACCCAGGAAGGGAGCTGAAAGTCTCCCAATATTACAAAATTCCATGAATCTGCCCTTTATTGTCATTTTTTTTTACTGTGGGCACATTGGCACACATTAAAAATGAAATTTAGTTGCTTGCTCTCAAAACATACATTTAAAAATGCTATATACAACATCTGTATAAACTTTCACCCTTACATATAAATAACATATAAATATTAATCACTGTCCAACTTGAATACATAGTGGAAAGGGGAAGCTTTAGAGTTCACCAGGTTAACTCTGTATGGAACGAAACTACGACTGAATCTGGATGTTCTGCTTCGGATACCACAAAGCCTCCTCCCCAAAGGTAGCAAGGAAAACAGGTCGTGAAGAGGATGTTCTTGATGTAGGCTTTTAAAATTAGTAAAACTTACTAATGTAAGTGCTTTTTGGATTGTTTTCTTGCTTACTTGTTGTATTGATTCTAAAGATGGCCTTGTTGCATAGAATTATAGTACCTTCTTTAAAAAAGATAAATCATTTGTATATTTGTCATTATACTTTCAAAAATAGTTCTCTGGGCAGCATACAGTTACTACTCCAATTAAGAAAACTTTTGCTTGATATTAACATTCATCCCACTGCAAAATTTAGAAAAAAAATAGTTGCACCAAAACTGTTTTCAGCTTAATTTATATCAAAATCTTTTATTGTTGTTATTCAGTTAGTATCTGTTGAGAATGTGTGCATGGACGCACATATACAATTAAAAAATTATCCCTTGGCATTGTGCTTCATTTGATAATCTGATCAGAGATTTCTTCGTACACTATAGCATCATGTGTTTTTTTTTTCCAGCTGTCATTGTTGATCAGACAAATCCTTGTTTTTCATAATAGCATCAAAAGGAAAATATGGCTTGTTGTTACAGCTATAGCTTTTACAACTCTTTGGGGATATTTTCTCACAAATCAGTCTAAGTAAAAAAGGAATGTGTGCAATATTGAGTACACTTACTTATTTAATAAAGAAAGCAACGTGTAAATCTTCTTGAAGAAAGGGATTATGTTGCTTGGGGTGCTTCAGAGGCACAGGACTAATATATGGGCTGAAATTGGTTATCCACTTGATGCTTACTGAAATACTTGTCTCAAATAATGGCATAATCCCGCATAATAAAATGTTTGTTTTCAGAGTAAACGTGCTTTCAAACACATTTGAATCTTCAAACACATTCATATATTTGCACAGGTCATTTTAAAGAGATGCATGCAGAACTGTAATAAAGGAGACATATAACTGAGCCAGTATCCCAATTTGGAAGTCACTAGAGAAACAAGAGATTGCTTACTCTTAATATTTTCTATCAGCTCAGAATTATTCAATGATAGGATTGCTTCACAGGATATATTTTAAGCACCTATTGGCAATAAGGTTATCCATACAGCCTTTTTTAAAAAGCAGGATAATTGCAGTGCACAACCTTTAACTTTATTTATATATATATATATATTGAGTGGTAAAAGGTTTTCTTCTTTGAGGATCAGATAAATAAATCTAATATTGTTTTGTTTCCAAAAGCAGAGATTCATCTAATGCTTTCTGTAGTACCTTTCAAGATGATAAAAAGCACTGTTATTAACACAGTTAGAACTATAATTATGTTGATATGTTTTGATATTGATGAATTGTGCCTTGTATGTGAGCATCTGACTTGTAAGAGCATGCAATAAAAGACATTAGCTATAAGCAAGCTGTAACTGCTCAATTTCAGTTCCACCATCTGCAATTTGGGGTCATTAATTCTATCCTATGTGGGGAAAACCCACATTTGTTCCTGGAACGATCAAGCCAGTCCCTGTCACAGCACTTTCCTCTAGTATAGGATAACAGCTTAAGTTCCTCTGTATTTCCTTGGAATTTTAGGCTGTGCATTTGATTAAATCCTACAGTTTGAAGTTTTCATTAAGCCACTTCTAATCCATTGAATCTCTTCCCAGTAACAGTTAGATCTGGGCAGATCAGTTGCAGCTTAGCGACCACCAAAGTAGATTTTTTGTTCCATTTGCTACTGTTGTTATGTGACCTACAATTTTATGTTTGATTAGAGGGCATAATTACAAGAGAGCCTTGTGTGAACTTCATCTTTTTTTTTTTTCAAAAAAGAAACAGAGATGAAAGTCAGGGAATGTATTCAAAACAAAACGTAATAAAATACTTAAGTTACTGAACAAGAAAAGGGGCATTTAATTTAGAGTTGGTGACTTAGGGTAATTAAGTAACAAAAAGGCAACACAATTTCTGATCCCCTTCAATAGCTCATGTGACATTAAGACTACATTAGTTATATTGTTTGCTTGTACATTCTTGCTGCTTTCAACCTTAAACCTCTATATCATTTGGCCCAAATCACTTCAAGAACTGCCTTAACGTCATACCAGCCTAACTCTGATCAAATGATCCTTCCACAACATTTGCAGGCCATATCTTCTGGAGTTCCTTTCCTCTCCTCTCCTCTCCTCTCCTCTCCTCTCCTCTCCTCTCCTCTCCTCTCTTTTTCTTTTTTCTTTCTCTCACTTACTTGACTTCTGGTTTATTTCAAATTGTTGTGAGCAATAATATTGTTTTGCACTTCATTTTCTCCTTGTAATGCACCTTTGGGCATTTTTATCCTCCTTTCAGAGTATATGTTTAATAGTGCAAGTAATCTGCTTTAGTTTGGCAAGATTATTTTCTATAAGTGATGAACAATAAAGGAAACTGCTTAGACAAAACTCAACGTGTCTTTCTTGGTTTTCAGAACCTTGCCAAGCTATTACAGACTACTTGTACCATTAAACACATACTCTGAAGAGTACTAAAGAGGAGTCATCTTAACTCTCTTTCTCCCAGACAAGCTATCTAATCTTCACTATCTTTTGCTCCTCTGGAATCCATTCCCTCCCTCCTGGGAATCCGGACTAGATTCCATCACAATACCTAGGCAAAAGTATCAGAGTAAAAAAAAAAATTGCACTTAAGTTACTCTCATCTGTCTGTCTGTCCGTCCGTCCGTCCGTCCGTCCGTCCGTCCGTCCGTCCGTCCGTCCGTCTATCTATCTATCTATCTATCTATCTATCTATCTATCTATCTATCTATCTATCTATCTATCTATCTATCCATCTATCTATCCATCTATCTATCTACAGCTAGTCCTTGAGCCCAAAATTTCTGTTATTAGGTAAGACATTTGTTAAATGGTTTTACCCCATTTAAGTGAATGCCTGACATTGTTAGGTTGGTAACATGGTTGTTAAGTGAATCTGGTTTCTCCATTGACTTTGCTTGTTCAGAAGGTCTCAAAACATGATCAAGTATTGCCTCTAGCCTTCTCTTTATTTCCAGGAACATCTCTGAACCTAAAATTGGCCTCATAGAATTTTGTACAAAGAGAAATTATGGATGTTGCAGCCCAGCGCTTGATTTGAAAGTCTGGCTATCCGCTTATAACAAGGGCAAGCTAGAGGGGATTGCATATCGTATTTTAGTAAATTTGTTCTTCATAATTGATCATGACAATCATTTTGTGCATAGGCAAGCCCTTCCACCCAGGAATCTTTTTGCAAAGTACTCATGTGTTCTTAAAACTCCAGATCTGCTTGCGAACTCATGATGATTGAGGCCTCCTGTGGTTGCTTATAAATATATTAAGAGCAGAAGGTCATCGCGGACACTTCTTTTTTGCCATAGCAAAGCTCCTGGTGAGTGTTGCATTACTGCAAAGCAAGTAGGATTGCATCCTGCATATGGATTAGACTGGGATTCTCCCAAAAGGGAATCAGGGATTGCATGAGATCCAGGATTTATGTTGCCTAATCTCTGCTGTATCTGAAAAGGTCCCAAAAGGATTGCTTCTTCAGAAAAATCAATAAAATATTTTTGCATTCATTTATAGTGGAGCCTCTGTTAGCATTTTATCCAATACAGAGAGATTTTCTATGCATACAGAAGGTTTTGTACAGAGGAACATTTATGACCAGGAAGTTTAAGTAAAGAATTCTGCCAGAAAGAGTGTTAAGGAACCCATATTGAATCTTTGTGTCATGGAAGGAATAAGCTTCTTTGATCCTTTAACATGTTATGTTTACTTATAACTCCTCCTCTAGCAAGCCACTTCTCTATATCCTCTTTCAGCTTTTGCCCTCTTCCTCTGTAGAAACAAATAACTGTTGTTATTTCCTGTAATTAAGGTGGAATCGTAGCTAAAGGGCAAGAAAAAAAAATCAGGCTCCAAAAAACAAAATCAGTCGCACAAAAAGCTGGAATGCATAAAAATGTTTTTAAACATTATCAGAGCAATATTTTCTGTCACACCATTTCTTATCATTACTTCTCTCCTTTTCACGTGGAGAATCCATACCTGGGATGCGTATAAGGATATTGTTGGAATATTTGTTAATAACAAAGTTCTACATTGACTAAACCATGCCCTGAATACTTTATTTTTGAGATATCCATTTTATGAAGGATTTGGACATATTGGAAAAAGCACAAAAGAGGACACTAGAATAGATCAGAGGCCTGAAACTAGGTTCTGTAAGAAGAGATTGAGAAAGCTTGGTATAGAACAGGGGTAGGCAACCTTGGCTCTTTTATGACTCGTGGACTTCAACTCCCAGAATTCCTCAGCCAGCATGGAGGAACTATGGCCCCTTCATGACTCGTGGACTTCAACTCCCAGAATTCCTGAGCCAGCATGGGGGAACTATGGCCCCTTCATGACTCGTGGACTTCAACTCCCAGAATTCCTGAGCCAGCCATGCTGAGGGGAAGGGAGAGGTTTCCAAGCTGAGCCATGCTGGCTCAGGAATTCTGGGAGTTGAAGTCCACGAGTCATAAAAGAGCCAAGGTTGCCTACCCCTGGTATAGAACATAGAATAACAGAGCTGGAAGGGACCTTGGAGGTCTTCTAGTCCAACTCCCTGCCCATGGCAGAAGCACTTATACCATTCTGGATAAATGGCTATCCAGTCTCTTCTTGCAAATCTATGGTGATAAAGCACCCACAACTTCCAGAGGCAAGCCGTTCCACTGATTAAATTTTCTCACTATAAGGATCTTCCCAGTTCAAGTCCAAAATCTTAACTACACTACATTAGCTTTGTAATTATGTGAGAATGGACTCTCTGATGTCAAATTACATAAGGCTTGATGAAGTGAGTGCTTATGCAATAATAAAATTCTTAATATTTTACCCTAATAACTACTAGCTATGCCTCTGTGTACTCAGATTTTTTTAAAGACATTTTAAAATTTTGTTATTGGTTAATAGATTATACTATAAGGAGATGTGTGGTGCATTTTTATAATCTGAGCTATAAAACAGATAAAATTTCATTACATTTTTTTTATTTTACTGAAATTTATTGTCTGCTTCGTAACTATAGCAGTGTCAGACAAGAATCCTACAGCCCTTTTTCCCACTGAACCACAAGTCTGATATTTTTCCTGACTATTTAATGCTTACACAATGAAGTATAATAGAGAGAAATAATGTGATAATTTGCCAAGACACATCACAGCTTATTTGGGGAGTATTCTTGATACGATCTCACTATGTACACAATACAGGAAACATATAGCTCCAGCTCAGCTTGAAATCAATTGCCAGATCCAAATGTCAGCAAAGTGGAAACTTGTCCAGCACTTATTATGATATGTGATTGATAGAAAATAATAAAAAAATATTACAATGGAATTGTGATGAAAAATTGTTCTTTAAAATGAACGTATGTATAGTGAAAGGAGAATGAAAATCAACTATCTCCCATTTATGACAGACAGAAAGTATGACAAAAGTACTGCTTCAAGTCAAATGCACTTTAAAGAAATCTGGGAAAATGATAGGCTAGATTATCTACCCATTAAACCAATTATTTGCACAACAAGCCTAAAATAATCTGATGTCTGTCTTGGCCCTTTTTCACTGCCCACCCTGTCAAAAGGCATAAGATTGAAAACCAATCTAGTCATTCAGGCATTTTGAAAAAGAAAATCCTATGTCCCCTTTTACGACCTGTATATGTTGCGATGAACACAGAACTCTGTGGAAATAGGTTTTTTTTCCCCCTCCGCCCTTTCATCTGGAACAGCAACCTTGTCAGCCTTCAAGATAAAGCAGACTAGGAAAGCAAAGTTATAAATGCTAACACTACTTTTATGATAAGAGTATAGTAACAGAATCCTGCAAGTCTGAATATGCCTCCCTCATCTCTGCCTTTATCTGTGGGAGAATTAAGAGACTCAAAATACATTTCTGACCCAAAATCAATTTTTTTTTCTCTGACTTTTGTTTTGGTTGCTATTCTTCCTCCTGTTCCTCAATGTTGCTGTTATAGTCTTCATTATAAACCCATTAAGAATAGAGGGGGGGGGGGGGGTTGAAGCATTTCTGCATTTACTATTAATTTCAGAAATCACTATTAATTTCAGAAATCATCATCCTCTTTGCTGCTTTGTTTTACAAACCACCAGTGTAATGTTTACAAACATATGTAGACAAACATTAGAAGTAATTGCAAGTGGGAAACAAGGGGAATGTTGTGGTCAGGCTGCTAGTCTTATTATTAACCTATTGGCCAAAGATACTATCTACGAGTGGTAGCCTCACAGGTGTATAGACACTATGTGAATGCATTTCCATTAAATAGTCTTCTTTCATTTCTCTCCTGTCAAAAACAATTATCTATGAAAAAGCACTCGGGGAAAGAAGAAAACGTTCCTGTCTTGATCTCTGTAAGTGGCGAGGTTATGTTACAAGTTCATGTTAGCTTCTTTAATTAAATTCATAAATAACTCCACTCCTAGTATGCTTTTCCTAGGGAGGGCTTTCTAACTTCCTTCAGAGACAATATTGCTCCCATTTTCTCTAAACATGGAGAAGGATCATGTTTTGATAGAAGATCCATCTTTTTCTATAAGAATAGTTGTGTCTGCAACCAGTTACTGAATTGGGAGGCTCAGAAAACTATATCTCTATCAGAAAAAGGAATTTCCTTCTACTCATCTTTCTCAAACCTTGAGTCTGATTTTGGATAG
>NW_015391663.1:33835-40013 GCF_001527695.2 Protobothrops mucrosquamatus | reverse complement strand
AGAGAGAGAGAGAGAGAGAGAGAGAGAGAGAGAGAGAGAGAGAGAGAGAGAGAGAGAGAGAGAGAAACAGATGGTGGAGAAAGAGTTCAGGTGTGAAAAAAGTGCCCCCAAAGTGTATAACAAGCCATCTCATTCCAAGTGATACATTAATGATTTTCCTCTAGTGGGATGTTCATAATTCTGCATAATTAAAGGGCGGATAAGGTCCAAATTCTATTAATTGGAAGATCAAAAGCCTTAAGGAGTCATCACTTTTGCTAAGACATTTCCAAATATCTACAGTGTGTATTTTGTGTGAGTTGTGGGATATTTTTTTTGTGCAAATCTGCACTTTCTTGGTTATAACTGCTTTCATTAGCAATTTTCTTGTTTTCTAATGGCTGTCTAATTAAACCATAATGGACTATTTAGTTTTATGTATCTTCATTGAGAAGCTAACAACCAAACAAACAGTTATAAACCACAGTCACATCCATTCACCCCTAAAATATTTTTAGTTTTTAATTCTCCAAAGAGAACGGTAAAAAGAAAACACATTTGACTAGGGCATGCATATCCTATTTGTTGATGACAAGAAAAAAAAAAGAAATATTTATTTATTCTTTATTCCACCTGTTTGTGTCAAGGCAGAGATGGGTTTAGGTCACCTGAAATCCAAAATGGGATCAGGTTTAAATTCAAGTTTGGGCTTCAGATTTGAGATTTGGTTTTTTTCACACTATACCAAAAGTTATGAAAACCAAGTGAAGTATTAGTACCGCTTTATAAAACCTTAGTAAGGCCACATCTGGAATACTGCATCCAGTTTTGGTCACCAGACTACACAAAAGATGTTGAGACTTTGGGAAAGGTGCAACTAAGATGATTTAAAGGCCTGGAGACTAAAACATAGGAAGAACTGGATTGTTGCAGGATTTGGGTGTCACTAGTCTAGAGAAAAGAAGGACTAGGGGTGACATGATAGCAGTATGCCAGTATTTGAGGGGCTGCCACAAAGAGGAGGGGGTCAACTTATTTTCCAAAGCACCAGAAGGCAAGACAAGAAACAATGGATGAAAACTAATCAAGGAGAGAAGCAATCTGGAATTAAGGAGAAACTTCCTAACAGTGAGAACAATTAGAGTAACCTTACTTTTATTAAATTTGATAAATTCATATTTTTATTAAAATTGATACATTCATAGGCAGACAGACAGACAAACAACAGTTTAATGACCTAGCATTTGCAGTTGCGTAGTATGCAAAATATGGTAAGTTTTATCCTCAATTGAAGATATAGTTGTTCCCTGGGATGGCTTACTGTGTGATGTAAATTCAGCCTCTTGATTAGTTTAGCATAGAATTAATTTAGCACATTCTATTTTTCCAATCTGTAAAATAAGTAAATACAGTTACCAGGCTAAAGGTTTTGTGTAAGGGTAGCTAATATGAGACTTCCATCAGAGAAATTTAACCTGTAAAATAGAAGGGTCCACAGACTTCAAGATTTGCGTGGGGTCTCCAACTGGACAGTTTGAAAAACAATCTGTTTCTTTTTCTGATTCAGAGGTCCTCTGAGTTAACCCAGTTTTGAAATCTAGATCGTCTCATAAAAAAAATAATATAATGTAATCACTTTGTTCTCTTTTGCAACGGCGTTTGGGATAATAGTAACTTTTTGAGAGGAGAACACATATGAATCTTCAGAGGAAAAAAAAGTTCAAGTCCTTTTAGGACTTTTAGGACTCGGCACCTTTCCACTTTACTTTCATGGATCAATACCTTAGATCAGGGGTAGGCAAACTTGGACTTCAACTCCCAGAATTCCTGAGCCTGCATGGCTCAGCTTGGAAACCTCTCCCTTTCCCCTCAGCATGGCTGGCTCAGGAATTCTGGGAGTTGAAGTCCACGAGTCATAAAAGAGCCGAGGTTGCCTACTTCTGGCCTAGGCCTAGGCTGCTTTTTGACTCATGGACTTCAACTCCCAGAATTCCTGAGCCAGCATGGCTCAGCTTGGAAACTCTCCCTTTCCCCTCAGCATGGCTGGCTCAGGAATTCTGGGAGTTGAAGTCCATGAGCCATAAAAGAGCCAAGGTTGCCTACTCCTGCCTTAGATTCTAACTGATGTCCTATTATTGGATTGTAGAGCCCAGTGCCTTAAGGACGCTGGAGATGGTTCGAGTCCTAGCACTGTGTGAGCTCCTGTCACTTGCCTCAGCTTCTACCCACCTAGCAATTTGAAAGCATGTTCTATGCGAGTAGATAAATAGGTACCATTTCAGCACTCTTTGACTGGAAGATGAGCCACTGATTTGTTTGGATAGTTAGAATCCCGCTGGAACTGGATATTCCTGGTTGCAAGGGCGGTTTGTGAGGTGACTTTGATGAAGGGAGAAGGCCCTGGATGACACTATAGGATGCATCTTTCTTTCTGGTGCAGAATTAGCTCGGCCCCCCATGGCACACCTTGGGAAGTGTGTGAGCATTAAACCAAACAGGGCTAGGAGTCTTAGGCAGCCAAAGCCATCAGCATCGTAGTCTCCTGGCTAAATGTAACATCCCAATGCACTAAGTCAATAAATAAATAAATAGGATTGTTTCTAGATTAGAGGAGTAGTTGGTCAATAGGCCAAAGCATAGGTCAGGGGTAGGCAACCTTGGCTCTTTTATGACTTTGTGGATTTCAACATAGCATAGCTGACTCAGGAATTCTGGGAGTTGAAGTCCAGGAGTCATAAAAAAGCCAAGGTTGCCTACCCCTGGCATAGGTTATCGTCAGATAACTCAACATTTTTCCCATCTCTTTGAGCCGTTCTTCTTGAGTTTCCAACAAAAGAGTGGGTCTCGTTTTCACATTGCCTCGATTTCCACCAGGAAGAGAAGAAGCAAAGGCTATATAGAGCTAATGTCAGCAGAAAAAAAGACAATCATGGGCAAAACAAACAAGTTGTACAATTTTGGTGAAGGCACAATTTCCTAGTAATGGTGGCTAAGTCTTGCTGGAATGGTAGCTGAAATAGAGAAACCCTATCTATGACAATGTGTTATTTATCAAGTTGAATGCTTGGATGCTACTTTATTTTTACTTTTTTAATTTTTCCAAAATAACTGCAAGCACATATTCTCTCTCTCTCTCTCTCTCTCTCTCTCTCTCTCTCTCTCTCTCTCTCTCTCTCTCTCTCTTTTTCTCTCTCTCTCTCTCTGTCTCTCTCTCTCTCACACACACAGACACACACACGCACATGCACACATGCGCACACACACCACACACACACACACACACACTCAGAGAGAGAGAGAGAGAGAGAGAGAGAGATTATACAGTATTTCCTATTCAAACAGTCCTATATCATTGGAGGTCAGCCCCCTTGTTCCCAATTCCAGAGTAATTAGCAAATCCTACAGTTTGATTTATTTGACTGACATTCTCCAAGGCAGCATAAACAGTTCTATTTTAAGACATACTCAGAATTTTTTTTTTCAACCAACCTTCAATTTATTTATTTTTCCTTCCTGGGAAGGTTTTTTTTTTTAAAAAAAAAAATTTGATTTGGTTTTTCATGCTTGTTTGTGATTGGAGTCTTGGCAAGACTGAAAGGGAAAGAAAAGTGTTCGTTCATTTTCATCTATAATAAGAAGCTTATCTCAAAGACCTTTTCCATCTCCCTGTGAAAGTACTTGATTATATTATTTACAAGTGATGTTAACACAAATGACATTTGCTCAGATTTAGAAGAGGCTCGAAGATGGATAAGAAGCTCTCTGGAGAATCTACAAAGTAAAGTCTCTCTTGAGTTATACTTGACATCTGGTGATGATATGGACATGGGCATATTCCAGTTGTTTTCTTTAAATAATGCATAAGTAGCAATAGCAATAGCACGGAGGCTTACTATATATACTGCTTCATACTGCTTTTACAGCCCTCTCTAAGCAGTTTACAGAGACAGCATTTTGCCCCCAGCAATCTGGGCCCTCATTTTACCGACCTCGGAAGGATGGAAGGCTGAGGCAACCTTGAGCCGGTCAGGATCGAACTGCTGGCAGTCAGCAGAATTAGCCCGCAATACTGCATTCTAACCACTGTGCCACCACAGTCTTTGTCTTTAAAGTAAATATGAGCCAGCCGTGGGCTGCAGCTGCCAAAAAAGCCAACACAGTGCTGGGCTGCATTAACAGTGGGATAGAATCAAGATCACGTGAAGTATTAATACCACTTTACAATACCTTGGTAAGACCACACTTGGAATACTGCATCAGGTTTTGGTCACCAAGATGTAAAAAAGATGTGGAGACTCTAGAAAGAGTACAGAAAAGAGCAACAAAGATGATTAGGGGACTGGAGGCTAAAGCATATAAGGAACGGCTGCTGGAATTGGGGATGTCTAGTTTAATGAAGAGAAGGACGAGGGGGGACATGATAGCAGTCTTCCAATATCTCAGGGGCTGCCCCAAAGAAGAGGGAGTCAAGCTATTCTCCAAAACACCTGAAGGCAGAACAAGAAGCAACAGATGGAAACTCATCAAGGAGAGAAGCAACCTAGAACTAAGGAGAAATTTCCTAATAGTAGAACAATTAACCAGTGAACCAACTTGCCTCCAGAAGTTGTGCTCCAACACTGGAAGTTTTTAAGAAGAGACTGGACAGCCATTTGTCTGAAATGGTATAGGGTCTCCTGCCTGAGCAGGAGGTTGGACTAGATGACTTCCAAGGTCCCTTCCAACTCTAACTATACCATTTCAGACACGTGGCTGTCCCGTCTCTTCTTAAAAGCCTCCAGTGATGGAGCACCCACAACTTCTGAAGACAAGTCATCCACTGGTTAATTGTTCTCTCTGTCAGGAAATTTCTCCTTATTTCTAGATTGGTTCTCTCCTTGATTAGTTTCCATCCGTTGCTTCTTGTCCTGCCTTCAGGTGCTCTTGAGAATAGCTTGACTCCCTCTTTTTTTTGTGGCATATTGGAGCACTGCTATCATATCATCACGTTCAGAGGCCTATGCAAATTCAGAGAAGTTTGCAGACTTCAATAAGTACGTGCTTGACTCAGGTCTCTTCGAGGTGTGTTGTCTCAACTTTGGAATTTGTATTTCATTGTGAGTCTTCCTGAGTAACTCAGAGCCATTGTATCAGTTTGACATTTTAGTTGGGGGAAGTAAATAAGATAAATGGTGACACGGAGGCACCCTTGGGGTGGGTGCACATGTTAATATTAATGTCTCTATGTCTCAGGAGAGCTGTTGGCATCACATACCACACATTCATCAGCAACGTCCTTTGCAGAATTTTGACAACCTAAGGAGTAGATTAAAAGTGCTCCAAAGATTCTGCATATTTCTTGCCGGGAAAGTATTTTTGGCATGCATTTGTTTCCCATCTCTGTTTGGTTTTGTTACAAGATCTGCAATGAATAAAACATGCACACAAACACACACACATTGATTTGCAACTTGCCCAATGCATATATTTTTATATGTACACGTGGAGCCGATGATTCTGTTTCCTACTTATTACTGGGTTGGATACACCACTTTTATTTCCATTAGATAATTAGGACAGCTTACGACAGTAAAGAAACAGCAAAATATAAACCATCCGGCCTGAATGACTATTCAAATCTAGGTAAAAAATTAAACATTCAAAGAAGAAATTCATAACAGTGTTCAGAATACTACATAGTCATGGGAGGGTGCTTGTGATGGCAATTCTTATGCCTGAGTAGAGTATTGGATGGGATACATTGAGCAGAAGCAAAGCTTCCTTCTGTGATGCATTAAAGCAACTGTGTCCTGTAGAAAGTTTGCACAGCTGCTTCAAAGGTTGCCACTAACACCAGCAATTCCATCTGTGATGCATTAAAGCAGCTGTGTCCTGTAGAAAGTTTGCACAGCTGCTTCAAAGGTTGCCATTAGCACCAGCAAAGCTTCCTTCTGTGATGCATTAAAGCAGCTGTGTCCTGTAGAAAATTTGCACAGCTGCTTCAAAGGTTGCCACTAACACCAGCAAAGCTTCCTTCTGTGATGCATTAAAGCAGCTGTGTCCTGTAGAAAACTTGCACAGCTGCTTCAAAGGTAGCCACTAACACCAGCAATTCCTTCTGTGATGCATTAAAGCAGCTGTGTCCTGTAGAAAGTTTGCACAGCTGCTTCAAAGGTTGTCATTAGCACAGCAAAGCTTCCTTCTGTGAAGCATTAAAGCA
>NW_015391663.1:31760-33723 GCF_001527695.2 Protobothrops mucrosquamatus | reverse complement strand
CCACTAACACCAGCAATTCCTTCTGTGATGCATTAAAGCAGCTGTGTCCTGTAGAAAGTTTGCACAGCTGCTTCAAAGGTTGTCATTAGCACAGCAAAGCTTCCTTCTGTGAAGCATTAAAGCAGCTGTATCCCCTAGAAAGTTTACACAGCTGCTTTAAAGCAATTCGTTCTGTGATGCATTAAAGCAGCTGTGTCCTCTTGATGGTTAGCACAGCTGCTTTAAAAGAGGTCCTTGGTTGTGGATGTGTGTGTGTGTGTGTGTATGTATGTATGTATGTATGTATGTATGTATGTATGTATGTATGTATGTATCCCAACAGAAGAGTTTTCCTTCTGTGAACTCAGAAAGTAGAACAGACCTTGGAAACAAAAGGACAACTTTCCTAAAAAAAAATGTGGCTACTTTTAATACCTCAAGGAAAGGTGATATCCTCACGGATGCTCTGAAAAACAATTACTTAGCCCTACTAATCTGCAATTCCCTTTTTCACAGTTCTCCCCATCAACTTCATTTAAAATAATGAAACATTGCTGTCCCTATTGTCACCTGTGGGGTCCGTGGTGCTCTCTGAGTTTGGTTGTTTCCTTGCCCAATCAAGGAACTACCAAGAACATTTGCACCAACATCGACAGGGCAAGTCACTAGTATATAAGAAACAAAGCCAACCACACTCCCTGCTAGCACTGATGATGTTACCTAGTGGGGTAGTGAAATGTCTGCAAGAAAACAACCGAGCTCAGAGAGCACCAAGGATCCTCCCATTCAACCCTGATCTTCAAAGACTCTCTTTTTTTCCGTACCACAAACATCAACACCTTTTCAATCGGTATATTGGCATCAAATGTAGGGGATCGGGACTTGATTCTAAATCCAAAACAGGTCTGCATTTTGCTTAGGGATTTAAAATATTATTTATGTCAATTGGTCAGCGAGTATACTCTTCATTTAAGATTAGCAGCTATATTTCACCTGGACACTTAATATATACCCAACCCTGTTGAGACTCTGGAAAGAGTGCAGAGAAGAGGATCAGAGGTGATTAGGGGACTGAAGGCTAAAACATATGATGAACGGTTGCAGAAATCGGGCATGTCTAGCTTAATGAAAAGAAGGACGAGGGGGGACATGATAGCAGTCTTCCAAAATCTAAAGGGTTGCCAAAAAGAAGAGGGGGTCAAGCCAGTGGTGGGATTCAAATATGTGAAGAACCGGTTCTCTGTGTGGATGCTGCTTCCAGAAGTCCATTCTGGGCCTGGGCAACAAAAATGTAGCTACCGGTTCTGCCGAACTGGTGCAAACCGGCTGAATCCCACTACTGGGTCAAGCTATTCTCCAAAGCGCCTGAAGGCAGGACAAGAAGCAATGGATGGAAACTAACCAAGGAGAGAAGCAACCTAGAACTAAGGACGAATTTCCTAACTGTTAGAACAATTAATCAGTGGAACAACTTGGCCCCTGGGTCTTGTGTTTGACATATTTGCTTTATATCCTCTTCCCCTCTCCTCTTTTTCTTTTCTGGGTGCCCCGGAAGTGCTGATCAGCCTGTAGCTGCGCATGCTGATTCTGGGGCTTCTGTTTAGCCCTGCAGCTTTAGCTAATTCTCCCTCAGGCTTGTGCGGCACTGCCGCTGCTTCAGCTCATTCCCCTCCCTTGCTACACTTGTCTAGGACGGTTGTGTACCACCTGTCAGGTGCCAAAGCAACACCGGTGGTACGTATACCAGCGGTTAATAAGCCCTGCATTAGAGGACCTGCAAGGTTTCTTCCAACTCTGTGATTCTGTCAGTCTGTGATTTCGGCCTTATAATTATTACAATAATTTAATTGACCCATGCAATCGTGTTTTGTTTGTCTTTTTTTTAGCTCTTTACTCTCTCCCTGTGCCTTCACCTTCCAAAGTATATCTGACTTAGAAGAAGGAGGTCTATGAGGGTAAGGCTGAATCAAGCTAAGAACATTAC
>NW_015391663.1:27004-31578 GCF_001527695.2 Protobothrops mucrosquamatus | reverse complement strand
AGAGAGAGAGAGAGAGAGAGAGAGAGAGAGAGAGAGAGAGAAAGAGAGAGAGAGAGAGAGAGAGAGAGAGAGAGAGAAAGAGAGAGAGAGAGAGAGAGAAAGAGAGAGAGAGAGAGAGAGAGAGAGAGAGAGAGAGAGAGAGAGAGAGAGAGAAATATGTTGGAGATTTCTGAAATATCAAGGGCTTGCTTTAATTATCTTATAATGTTTGGGGAAGATTGTGATTCGGGAAAAACGTGCAGAAGAGCTGAACATTGACTAGGGCAGATTCTTCTCATGCAGGAGAAATCACCGCGTGAACTTTTGCCCCTCATTTTCCCATCATTATTATTATTATCATCATGATTAGACCTGGGATTACAGCGAGATTTAAATTAATTGAATTAATTTATTATGCTGCTACCAGAAAGGAAAAGAGAAGGCTGGCATTAAGGCCCTCATCACATCAAGATAACCCTTGGGGGTGAGACGGATAGAAAAAAATGGATAAAACAGTGTTTGTTAATTCAGGTTGCAATTACACAGATCCTGAATCTACCATCAATAAAATGATCCTTGGGCCTTGGGGAAGACGTACTGCTCATTTAACAAACAAGGATTTTTTTTTTCAGCCTCTTCTTATTTCCATTTTCGTGAACACTTTTGGAGCCACTACACACACAGATGGGAACGGAGCTGGAAATGGACAGTTGCAATTTTAAATACTCCCTACCCAAATGGAGCACCTGTATGCAAAGGTCTCTTACTGTTTTGTGAAAGGGGCTTGGCTTAGAAAATGTTGTAGGGTATGAATGTTATGTAGACATTGTTTATCTTTATGCGCCTGTTGATGGCTCATTTGTCTGTTACTCTACCAAGTTAAAAATCTGTGGACGCTCCGAGCTTGGTTTTTTTTGCTTGCAGACGCTTCATTACCCCAAAAAGTAACATCATCAGTATTAGAAGGGAGTGGGATTTGATCTCTGTTTATAGTAGTTGGCCCTGTCAGTATTGGTGGGTGTATGGTTTTCTCCTTAGTAGATCAGGGTATTGTTTTCTGCTTTCTTCAGAGTTCAGAGAAGAGCAACTAAAATGATCAAAAGTCTGGAGACTAAAACATACGAAGAACGGCTGCAGGATTTGGGTTTGACTAGTCTAAAGAAAAGAAGAAATAGGGGTGACATGATAGCAGTATTCCAGTATTTGAGGGGCTGCCACAAAGAAGAGGGGGTCACGTTATTCACCAAAGCACCAGAGGGCAGGACAAGAAACAATGGTTGGAAACTTATCAAAGAGAGAAGCAACCTGGAATTAAGGAGAAACTTCCTAACTGTGAGGACGATTAACCAGTGGAACAGCTTGCCACCAGAAATCGTGGGTGCTCAATCACTGGAGGTTTTTAAGAAGAGGCTAGACAGTCACTTGTCTGAGGTGGTATAGGTTCCCCTGCTTGAGCAGGGGGTGGACTAGAAGACCTCCAAGGTTCTATTCTATTCTATTCTATTCTATTCTATTCTATTCTATTCTATTCTATTCTATTCTATTCTATTCCATTCCATTCCATTCCATTCTATTCTATTCTATTCTATTCTATTCTATTCTATTCTATTCTATTCTATTCTATTCCTGTTTGTCTGGTGTTAATCCCTGCTTATCTGAGCATTGACTGCTAGAGAAGATGTGTTCTGGACTTTTTGTTCCCTTCTTAGCTTTTTTATTACTTCTTTTGCATTGGATGTGAACGTGCATTTCTATATATCGATTGTGTAAACCTACTGATGGCCGAGTTGTTTAAATGCCTAGCACCCAGGAATTCCCTGGTGATTCTGGATTCGTCCACTTTCTGCTTTCCTTTCACACAAAGGCCCAATCCAAGTGAAGTTTCAATTGTGCGGTTTGTGTTCTCATTCTTTCTTCTTTTCAACAAGAGATGATAATTTTAAAGTCACCGAGTGACTGCCGTTGGGTTGTCATGCCCTAGATAGGAAAGTCAAGTTAATAAGACTAATTACTCACCAATCCCCCCCCATTTAAGTCTCTCTCTCTGTCTCTCTCTAAAAAAATAAAATAAGGCTATCAACTCAAAGTGAAGAGACTTGAAGAATTTGCAATTACACTGACCGCTTCTTGTGTCTTCTTGCGGCTTGTGCAAATAAGCAATTCCCACTTCAGTCATTGGATTGCCAGCTTGGCTAATGAAGGTGAGCGTTTATGGAACCCAAAGCCTTGTTCCTACAGCTTTACTTTGAAGATCTTGTATTCGTAGCATCTTTTGCATTGATTCTTTATACACAGAGTGATTGTCTAGTGCCCTACATTAGTTGTGGGTCTTTAGTGACAAGATATGGGGCAGAGGAAATGCAGGAAGCACCGGGCATAAAATGGTAAGTTGTCCTAGGGGCCCGAGATTTAATCAGAACAGAGCTGGAAGGGACCTTGGAGAGCTTCTAGTCCAACCCCTTGCTGAAACAGGAGACCCTATACCAATTCAGACAAATGGCATTTCAGTCTCTTCTTAAAAACCTCCAGTGATGGAGCACCCACAACTTCTGGAGGCAAGTTGTTCCACCGATTGATTGTCTTCACTGTTAGGAAATTTCTCCTTAATTCCAGGTTGTTTCTCTCCTTGATTAGTTTCCATCCATTGTTTCTTGTCTTGCCTTCTCGTGTTTTGGCAAATAAGTTGACTCCCTCTTCTTTGTGGCAATCCCTCAAATACTGGAATAGTGCTCTCATGGTACCCCTAGTCCTTCTTTTCTTTAGACTAGCCAACTCCAAGTCCTTCAGGTTCTTCCTACATTTTAGCCTCCAGGCCTTTAATCATCTTAGTTGTTCTTCTTTGCACTTTTTCCAAAGTCTCAACCTCTTTTTTGTAATGTGGTGACCAAAACCTGGGTGCAGTATTTCAGGTGTGGTCTTACTAAGATAATAATAATAATAATAATAATAATAATAATAATAATAATAATAATAATAATAATAATAATAATAATAATAATAATAATAATAATAATAATAATAATAATAATAGTAGTAGTTGGAAGGGATCTTGGAGGTCATCTAGTCCAACTCCCTGCTCAGGCAGGAAACTATACCATTTCGGACAAATGGCTGTCCAGTCTCTTCTTAAAAACTTCCAGGGTTGGAGCATTCACCGCTTCTGGAGGCAGGTTGTTCCACTGGTTAATTGTTCTAAGTGTCAGGAAGTTTCTCCTTAGTTCCAGGTTGCTTCTCTCTTTGATTAGTTTCCATCCGTTGCTTCTTGTCCTGCCTTCAGGCGCTTTGGAGAATAGCTTGACTCCCTCTTCTTTGTGGCAGCCCCTGAGATATTGGAAGGCTGCTATCATGTCCCCCCTCGTCCTTCTCTTCATTAAACTAGACATACCCAATTCCAGCAAGCATTCCTTATATGTTTTAGCCTCCAGTCCCCTAATCATCTTTGCTGCTCTTCTCTGTACCCTTTCTAGAGTCTCAACATCTTTTTTACATCATGGTGACCAAAACTGGATGCAGTATTCCAAGTGTGGCCTTACCAAGGCCTTATAAAGTGGTATTAACACTTCACCTGATCTTGATTCTAAAGCGGTACTAATATTAGCTAATAAGATTAGCTAGCACCTGGGCTGATGGTGCTAGCTGCCCTTCTAAGATCTCTCCTCTACCAGCCCAGTTGCTTAGCAAAGAGCAAGCTATTAAGGCTTCACAGCAAAGCAAGTGATGTAAGTTGATGGTGGTTGTGGACTTTGTGATGGAGTAGTTGATGTTGAAGAGTTCTGGGTCTCAGAATAGTTATGAGTTTTGCTATTCTACATAGGAAAGTGGAAGCTACCTGAAGTTAAGGAGAACTATCTAATATCTAAGGGGTTGCCACAGAAAGGAGGAGATTGACTTATTTTCACCGCTTGAAAACATCTGGTGATGGAGCACCCACAATTTCTGGAGGCAAGCTGTTGCACTGATTAATTGTTCTCAACGTCAGGTAATTTCTCCTTAATTCTAGGCTGGATCTCTCCTTGATTCCACCTGTTAAATGTCTATAGAGATTCTCAGTCATCCAGGTCATAGTTATCCCAAAGATGCTTTTTCACAAGGCAGCTGGATTTTCTTGTTTTTTCTTTGAAGATGTTTCACTTCTCATCCAAGAAGCTTCTTCAGCTTTGACTGGATGGTGGGGAATGGAAAGATTTATACTCCTTGCAGACAGCTAGTCATTTGCATTCTTTTAGCAAGTTGTTAAAGCTTATCTGTGTCTTCAGGATCATTTGAGTAGTGCAAATGGGTGTGGAGCCTTCTTGGGACTGTTGAAAGGACTGTGTTGTAGACTGGAGATAGATGATGTCAGATCCCTCCCCCTCTTTTGAGAGAGGGCTGTTCAATTTTTGACATAGATGGCCTCTTTGATCCTTCTTTCAAACCAGTGGTCCTCTCTGTCCAAAATGTGGACTTTACTGTCTTTGAAAGAGTGGCCTTTGTCTTTCAATTGCAGGTGGACTGCTGAATCCCATCCTGATGGCTTTGTTCTCCTACGTTGTGCCATGGGTTTATGAAGTGGTTGTTTTGTTTCCCCAATGTACAGATCTGCACATGGCTCACTG
>NW_015391663.1:0-26338 GCF_001527695.2 Protobothrops mucrosquamatus | reverse complement strand
AGACAGAGACAGAGACAGAGACAGAGAGACAGAGAGACAGAGACAGAGAGACAGAGAGAGACACACACAGAGAGAGAGAGAGACAGAGAGAGAGACAGAGAGAGACAGAGACAGAGAGACAGAGAGACAGAGACAGAGAGAGAGACAGAGAGACAGAGAGACAGAGAGAGACAGAGAGACAGAGAGACAGAGAGAGACAGAGAGACAGAGAGACAGAGACAGAGAGAGACAGAGAGACAGAGAGAGATAGAGACTCAATTTATCATTGCTTTCTTCCAATGTTTTTATTTTTATTGCTGTTTTTCGTATATCCTACAGATCTGACATTTTCTGATGGTATCCCAACTCAAGAACCAATCCTGCTTATCTTTGGAAATAAACCAAGATAAGCTGGATACTTCTACAAGGCTGTCTTTGGTCTTTCAATTATTTGATCCCAAGCTGTTTTGGGGCTTTAAAAACCAACTCTTCGGATGTACATTTCTTATTTCAACCGGTCTGCTTCCTCTGAAACAGAACTGCTACAGAGACAGCATGGGAGTCATAGCTGGATCTATTTCCTTATTTTAATTCACTTACTCTCCCTATCAATATTTTATCCCCATCATAAATATTTGAGCCTGTAAGCTTTTCTTTAGCATTTACAGACCAGACTAGAATACGATGAATAATTTAGAAGCCGAAGTACAAGCTGGCACACAGAAACGCTTATTAGAATAATATAATTTGACTTGCAGACAATTCTCTGCCTTTCCTTTACATCTTCTTTTCTCTGGGTTTTCTGATCCTATCCTTTGGGGATTGCAACGGCTGAAATTCAAGAGATGCAAAATAGCGTAAGGCAAATTGAAACTTGATTTCCTTATTGATAGGCCCCAGGTTGTGCAAGTTGGAAATAAAGTTTCCAATTCCATCTCCTTGAGTACAGGTTCTCCACAGGGCTGTGTCCGGAGCCCACTACTGTTCCCCTTGATGACCCACGACTGCTGTGCCAAATCTGCTACGAATCATATTGTGAAGTATGCAGATGACACGGCAGTGATGGGTCTGATCTGGGATGCAGTGGTGGGATTCAGCCGGTTCCCACCACTTCGACGGAACCGGCAGCTAATTTTTTGTTGCCCAGGCTCAGAATGGACTTCCGGAAGCGGCATCCACACAGAGAACCGGTTGTTCACCTATTTGAATCCCACCACTGATAATATGCCACTTTTTCAAGTGCCGTTGTAACTTCAAAAGGTCACTTGTATGTTGAGGACCACCTGTAATAGTTCAGCTCCCTGTTTTTTTGAATTTGGATATAGCACAATAGGACTTTTTTGCCCCCAAGTATAAATGGCTACAGTTTTTTTCCCTTTTAACTGAGGAACTAGGTCAGAGAGATATGGATATGTGTTGTATAAGTACCAAACTCAACATGGGTGTAAATGTGGTGGAACCACGGCTGGAAGGGGGCTGCCAGAGAGGAGTAAAGAGAAATTCCAAGTTGGAGTCTATTTTGGAGGAGGAAACATCTGAAGTCAATCACTTAGGCAGTAGTGGGATTCAGCTGGTTCGCACCACTTTGACGGAAGCAGTAGCTATTTTTTTCTTGCCCAGGCTCAGAATGGACTTCCGGAAGCGGCATCCACACAGAGAACTGGTTATTCACATATTTGAATCCCACCACTGCTGGAATGACAATGAAGATGCTTATAGGGAAGAGGTGAAGACTCTGGTGGACCGGTGCAATAAAAGTAACCTGGTTTTAAATGTTGATAAAACAAAAGAGATCATTGTAGATTTTAGAAAGAGCCGGCATAATCATACTCCACTCCGTATCAAGGATGAAGCTGCAGAGTGGTGAGGACAGTTGAGAAGACCATAGGAAGCTCGTTCCCTGGTATTCAGGATGCTGCTTATACGTGCTATGTCCTTAGAGCCCAAAGCATTGTTAGAGACCCCACACACCCTCTCCTTGGTTAGTTTCCATCTGTTGTTCTTTGTCTTGCCTTTTGATACTTTGGAAAATAGTTTGACCCCCTCGTCTTTGTGGCAACCTCTCAAATATTGGAAGACTGCTATCATGTCACCCCTGGTTCCTTTTTTTCATTAGACTAGACATACCCAATTCCTGCAACCGTTCTTCCTATGTTTTAGCCTCCAGTCCCCTAATCATCTTTGTTGCTCTTCTCTGAACTGTTTCCAGAGTCTCAACATCTTTTTTTTATATTGTGGCTGCCAGATTGTAATAGAATCTGCAAAATGTGAACTAATTGTCACATCTGCTCTTTCGCTGCTTACATTTCTGTTCTCCTGACCACGATAGTCTCCCAGTAAAAGGAAGTAGGGAGAATAGAACAACTCAGAGTTTCCACTATTGTATCTGAAACAGTCTTGTCAGTTCTTTCTTCTATCACAGATGTTCACTGACACTAATAATGAGAAAAGGGCATTTCACAAATTCTTTTTCTTCTAGAGAACCTTTCCTGGATTAATAGAGTCTTCGTCATAGGCTTTCTTATGAATTTACCATGTGTGCAGGAAAACATTTTCAAAATATCTTTAGGTGGGTAGCTCTTAATCTTTGCCTCAGCCATCTCTCTATCAGCTCTCAGCTAATTGACTCAGGCTAAACATGCTGATATTCAGTTTCCCATGTATTTGTATTTCAGTTATAACTTCTTCTTCTTCTTCTTCTTCTTCTTCTTCTTCTTCTTCTTCTTCTTCTTCTTCTTCTTCTTCTTCTTCTTCTTCTTCTTCTTCTTCTTCTTCTTCTTCTTCTTCTTCTTCTTCTTCTTCTTCTTCTTCTTCTTCTTCTTCTTCTTCTTCCTCTTCCTCTTCCTCTTCCTCTTTCTCCTCCTCCTTCTCCTCCTCCTCCTCCTCCTCTCTTTTTCTTTCTTTTTCTTCTGCTTTTTTAAAATCCTTGTAGGAACAATGTTTGATTCAAATCAGTAGCAAGCTTGGTCATGTGAGGATGAATGCGTCACAGTTATTTGTGGAGAACACTTCTAAAATGCACAGCGATGAATAATTAGGTGACTGAATTGGTAATACAGGGGAACTAACAAGGGGAACAGAGATCTGAGCTTCCTTCTACCTCTTAACATCATAGCAGTGCACAAACCAACAAAATCCTTCCAAAGCATATTAAGCAAACTTAAAAACTCAATACCCAAAGGGTAAAAATAGGAATCAGGTTTATTACGCCATGTAAGGATTGTATAACAGCCCCTTTGTAGGTGACACAGTTAGAAGACTGGCAGAACGTCTCTGCTAATATTAACTGATAGTCAAAGGACATGAAGGAAATTCATTGATCTTCCCAACAAAAAAAGACAAATTCAATTACAACTTCAACTGGGAAACTATTGACATTTGTGTCTGTGCCATTGAAGCAGCATTGACTGCTGGCAACTGCCTGGACTAATCCCTGCTGGATTTTCAGACGTGGTTTACCCTTGCCTTCTTTATAGGGCTGAGAGAGAGAGATTGGCCCGATGCCACCATTTGGATTCATGCCCAAGGTGGAACTAGAACTCGTGGTGTCCAGCCGGTTGTCTTAATCACTACACCAAACTTGTTCATGTTGACATTTTAGACCAATAGAAGAGAATGTTTGAAGCTCAAGGTTGAACAGTGGGCTCCTTGGTGCTCTCTGAGCTTGGGGATTTTCTTACAAACATTTCATGACACAATTAGATAACATCAGCACTTCTAGAAGGGAATGGGCTTTGTTGAGGAGGAGAAGAGGAGGAGGAGGAGGAGGAGGAGGAGAAGAGGAGGAGGAGGAGGAGTAGGAGGAGGAGGAGGAGGAGGACGTCGACGATGACGACGACGACGACTGGGGAGTCCTTGGTACTCTCTGAGCTTGGTGGTTTTCTTGCAGATATTTCATTACCCAACTGGGTAACATCATCAGTGTCAGAAGGGAGTGAGCTTTGGGAGGAGGAGGAGAAGTAGAAGTAAAAGTAGGAGGAGAAGGATGAGGAGGAGGATAAGAAGGAGAAGGAAAAGGAGGAGGAGGAGGAGGAGGACGACAACGACTGGAGGGTCCTTGGTACTCTCTGAGCTTGGTGGTTTACTTGCAGATGTTTCATTACTGAACTGGGTAATATCATCAGTATCAGAAGGGAGTGAGCTTTGGGAGGAGGAGGAGGAGGAGGAGGAGGAGGAGGAGGAGGAGGAGGACGACGACGACGACGACGACAACTGTGGGGTCCTTGGTGCTCTCTCAACTTGCTTGTTTTCTTGCAAACATTTCATTACCCAACTAGAGAACATCATCAGTGCAACCTTCACTCCCTTTCAGCACTAATGAAGTAACCTAGTTGTAATGAAACATCTGCAAGAAAACCAAGTTCAGAGAGCACCAAGGACCTCACAGTCCTCCTCCTCCTCCTCCTCCTCCTCCTCCTCCTCCTCCTCCTCTCTGTAAACCGCCCCCCTCCGTTCTAGCACTGATGATGTTACCTAGTTGGGCAATGAAACGCCTGCAAGAAAACCACCAAGCTCAGAGGCGACCAAGGACTTCACAATTTTAGACCAAACCCAATCCAAAAATGCTGGTAAAATTCCTGGAAACTTGGCATTCAGACAAAATCAGCCATCAACAGACAGATGGACATACGCCCCGTCTGCCAGAAGACCATGAGTTCTAGTCTCATCTCGATCACAAAGGCAGCTGGGTGACCTTGGGCCAGTCACTTTCTCTCAGCCCTAAAAAGGAGGCAATGACAAAATCACTTCTGAAAAACCTTGCCAAGAAAACTGCGTGGACTTAAACTGTCGATTTCCAAGAATTAGGTGCAATTGAACAGAAGTAAAAAAAACCACACACACATACACATCATACCATTTAACCATAGATACAAGCAAAACTTGAGGAATGAAATCAATCAGAGCACTTCTTCCCCAGCAACTATTATCCAGAGAAGCAAAAGGCACTACTAAATAAATACTCAGGGACGAACCAACACTCTGATTAAGAAACCATCAAGGAATAAATCGACTCCATTTAAACAGTGACCATTCTCCAATCTCTTCTGTACTGGTGATCCTACTTGAACGGAGAATTAAATGTCTGCAGTAAAACAATCCTAAACAATATTTTTGAGTTTTGCTGATGCGTAGCAGAAAATGATATTCCTGCAACTCTCAGGGGCCAAGAATTAGATCCACCTGTGAAGATTCAAATGTAGTGATTTATTGTTCAAATCTATTCAGAAGAATATTCTCATACTAACAGTTTGAACCTGGGAAAAACTAGATAAGGGTCAACAACAACAACGAGGTGGAGGGGTTTAGAGTTCATCCTGTGGTTGAAGCCATGGTGGCACAGTGGTTAGAATGCAGTGTTGCAGATTAACTTCGCCCACTGCCAGCAGTTCAATCCTGACCGACTCAAGGTTGACTTAGCCTTCCACCCTTCTGAGGTTGGTATAATGATCCAGATTGTTGGGTGCAATAAGCTGACTCTGTAAACCACTTAGAGAGGGCTGTAAAGCACTGTGAAGTGGTGTATAAGTCTTATTGCTATTGCTATCCTCTTGTGACTACATAAAGATTCTAAACTGGAGCCCTGTTTGACTCCTCCATCTGACTCTGCCAAAGTCTGGCAGTATCTCTCCTACATCAGTCTACCCATTTTTCCTTTCTTTTGGGGCACAAATTCTGCTTTCAACGAGAAAAAAAACAATGTGACTAAGAGACAGAATGGCAGAAAAGTTAGAAGACTTCCGGGGGCAGACCTCAACTGATGAGATATGATTCTGTCAGAGATATGACATCTCCCTGGATGAAGTCGGCAAGCAAAATGATAATGTGGCCCTTCTAGACCTTCCAGGATTGGTGGCAAGCAAGGCCTTAACTGTATCTCCCACATGATGGGGATTGAAGCATAAATAACCTCATTTGCCATGCATGTCATGTCATCTGTTTTGAATCACAGGGAGAACACGGGAGAAGCAAAATGGATTTTTCTCCCGTGGCGCTTTAATCACCATAAACTACACTTGGATCCTTCTTGGTAAACATTTCTGGCTGTGAACCATCAGACAATATTCATCTTTTGAAGGTTGTTCCTCTGAAAAAATGACACCCACCAACAGAAGACAACAGACACATTTAATGACATTATGAATCTGCAGGTGGTGCTCTGTTTGCTACATAATCCCAATGGGACAGGTGTGAATACAGATTTGTGTGCATGCAACATCTGACATGCCTTGTAAGAAAAGATGTCCAGACATGTTCTTTCACATCAGTGCTGAGCTGAGCTGTGAGTGTCCAAAAAAGTGAATTGTTCCAGCAGGATTCAGATTCAGAATAATAGCGTTGGAAGGGACCTTGGAGGTCTTCTAGTCCAACCCCCTGCTCAAGCGGGAAATCTTATACCATTTCAAACAAATCCAGTCTCTTCTTAAAAACTTCTAGCGCTGGAGCACTCATAACTTCTGGAGGCAAGCCGTTTCACTGGTTAATTGTTCTCAATGTCAGGAAATTTCTCCTTACTTCTACGTTGCTTCTCTCTTTGGTTAGTTTCCATCTATTGCTTCTTGTCCTGCCTTCAGGTGCTTTGGAGAATAGCTTGACTCCCTCTTCTTTGTGGCAGCCCCTCAAATATTGGAACACCCCTATCATGCCACCCCTAGTCATTAAACTAGACATACCTAATTCCAGCAACCGTTCTTTGACATTCCTAATTCCAGTCTCCTGATCATTTTTGTTGCTCTTTTCTGCACTCTTTCTAGAGACTCGTCATCTTTTTTACATTGTGGCCATCCAAATTCGATGCCATATCCCAAGTGTGGCCTTACCAAGGCATTTATAAAGTGGTACCAACACTTCACATGATCTTGACTCTATCCCTCTGTTAATGCAGCCTAGCAATCAGTGGTGGGATTCAAATAACCTGGACAACAGGTTCTCTTATTGGATGCAGGCCTGGGCCTCTGAGGCCTAGAACAGACCTCCGGAAGTGGCATCCACGCACTTCCGGTGGGCCGTTCTAGGCTTGGGAGGTCTCCTCTAGGCCTCCAAGGCCTAGAATGGACTTCCAGAAGTGGCATCCATACACTTTCGGTAGGCCGTTCTAGGCCTGGGAGGCCTCCTATAGGCCTCCGAGGCCTAGACTGGACTTCCGGAAACAGTGTGCATTCAGCCGGTTCTCCAAACTCAGCAAAATTTAGCTACCGGTTCTGCCGAACCAGTGTGAACCGGCTGAATCCCACCACTGGCTGCAATACAACAAATTCTTGGGTGTAGTACTGGAGAGCATAAAAGAACAGCAATAAACTTTGAGTGCACAAAATGCAGTTCTGAACCATAAAAAGAGAACACAATAACAGAACAGAAACCTTTCTGACAAATCCCTTGCTATTTTCCCCAATGCCATTAGAGGAAACACTTTTTGAAACCTAGATAGTCCCATTTGTGGTGGAATTAGCTGATTGCATAGGCTGGCTACGTTGCTAAAAAATAAAACAAGAATGGAAGAGATATGCCTTCAATTCACATTGCAATATCCGTTCACTGTTTTTTTTTCATCCCTTTGATGAATTAAAAAAAACAATTCCAGACCGAAACACGCTTTTCGGAACGTGGTCAGGCCATTTGCAATTCATAGAAATGTGTACTTTCTCACACATTTACATATTACATATAATAGTCTGGATATTCTGCACGTACAGGTAAATTTATAAGAGGTGCTTCTCTGTTAAAATAAGAATACAAATAAAGATCTATTACGATGAAGGCACGGGGGAATGGACGTTAAACAAAATAGAACAATGCGGAGGAATTGGATGAAATAAACTTCAAAAAAAAAAGAATAACCTGAGCAAAAAACTCTTATGGGATAAGAGTTATCCATTCTTAAAAGAATAACAGAGTAAAAGAGTTGGAAAAGACCTTGGAGTCTATGGAGACTCTCAGTCATCCAGGACACAGTTATCTGAAAGATGCTTTTTCAAGAGGCAACTGGACTTTCTTGTTTTTTCTTTGAAGGTGTTCCGCTTCTCATCCAAGAAGCTTCTTCAGCTCTGACTGGATGGTGGGCAAGGGAAGGATTTATACTCCTTGCAGACAGCTGGTCCTTTGCCTTCTTTTAAATTAAAAGAATGAAACTTGAAGGCTTATCTGTGTCTTCGCTACCACTTAGGAGACCCTGAAGACACAGATAAGCCTCCAGGTAGCTTTCAATAAACAGGACTTACGTCAGACGGACACAAACAGCAATATTTTGAAATGAAAAGTTCATTTTGGGTGCAGGTCGACATTTCAAAACAGAAAAAAACAAACAAACCCAGATTGTGTACTTCTACAACGGTTGAATCTAGCTTAATGCGTCCAGTGAATAGTTTTTGTTTTTTTTCCTTTTTCTTTTGGAAAAATCTTTTCACGTTCCAGTGAAGGGGGTTGCAGGGAAATGACCCAAGAGGTGTGACAAGGAACGAAATGGCCCCAAATGAATGTGTTATATGTTATGAAAGGACAGATAGTTTTGTGTACAGAAGTCCAAACTGCACAATTTCTGACTGTTTCTGTTGAATCTAACAGCCGTGTCTAAGTCAGTCTTAAATTGATCTGAGTTTGTATCTGAAACTTGAGGGCAATCCTATTGCTCCTCCTTCTTCTCATCCTCCTCCCTCCTCCTCCTTCCCTCTCCTCCTCTCCCCCATCCTCCCCTCCTCCTCGCCCTCCTATCTTCTCCTCCTCCTTCTCCTCCTCCTCCTTCTCCTCCTCCTCTCTTCTCCTCCTTCTCCTTCTCCTCCCCCTCCACTTCCTCCACCTCATTCTGCTCCTCCTCCCTCCTGCTCCTCCTCCTTCTCCTCCTCCTCCTCCTCCTTCCTCCTCCTCCTCCTATCTTCTCCTCCTTCTCCTCTTTCTCCTTCTCCTTCTCCTCCGCCTCCCTCCTGCTCCTCCTTCTCCTTCTCCTTCTCCTCCTCCTCCTTCCTCCTCCTCCTCTCCCCCCTCCTCCCCTCCTCCTCACCCTCCTATCTTCTCCTCCTCCTTTTCCTCCTCCTTCTCCTCCTCCTCCTCCTATCTTCTCCTCCTTNTCCTCCACCTCATTCTCCTCCTCCCCCTCCTCCCCTCCTCCTCCCCCTCCTATCTTCTGCTCCTCCTCCTATCTTCTCCTCCTTCTCCTCTTTCTCCTTCTCCTCCTCCACCTCCACTTCCTCCACCTCATTCTCCTCCTCCTCCCTCCTGCTCCTCCTCCTCCTATCTCCTTCTCCTTCTCCTCTTTCTCCACCTCCTTCTCCTCCTCCCTCCTTCTCCTCCTCCTACTCCTGATCCCCTCCTCCTCCTGCTGCTCTCCCTCCTCCTCCTCCTTCTCCTTATTATCATGATCATCATCATCATGATCATCATCATCATGATCATCATCATCATCATCATGATCATCATCATCATGATCATCATCATCATCATCATCATGTTTGTTGATCTTCTCTGCCCTCTTTCTAGAGTCTCAGCTTCTCTTTTTATATCATGACAACCAAAACTGTTCTGTGGGAGCTTCAAAATGTAAAAAAAAAAGAAGAAGAAGAAGAAAAAAGCTTTTGCATTTTTTGGAATTCAAATGCAGGAAGGCTTTGCATACTGTACAGTATTTCTCGAATCTATGGATCACGTTGCCTTGTTTGGGCACAGACAGTCCCTGGGAATACCTTATCTGTGTGGTTGCTCAGACTCATCATTGGGTTGATGGCCCATCATCAGCCAACGTTTATGGAGATTCTCGGTCATCCAGGTCTCAAAGGTGCTTTTTCCAGAAGCAACTGGACTTCCTTTGTTTTTCCTTGAAGACGTTTCGCTTTTCACTCAAGAAGCTTCGTCATTCAGAACTGAAGAACTGAAGAAGCTTCTTGGATGAGAAGCGAAACGTCTTCAAGGAAAAACAAAGGAAGTCCAGTTGCTTCTTGAAAAAGCACCTTTGGGATAATCTGTCAATCAATCAGAATAGAATGCCCCCCCCTTCCTTTTACTTCTGTTCCTGGACACCAACGCAAATGATTCTGTCCTTTGGCCAGGATGTCAACCCAACACCTTTTGACTGCAGGATTAAAAGCTTCCTTTGCATCCCTTGGCAGCAAAATGGAAATGAAGCCATGGGGAGATCTGATGCTTCCGCCAATCACACCTGAATCCCATCGTTCAAGGGAGGTTTTCAAGGAGAAATGGCGGGAGGGGTGAAGAGGGAGAGAAGAAGCATCCTATTGATGACTAAGGAATATCCCAAACGGTGAGCAGAACAAAGGTAGCCATTTATCCCAACATTTTGCTTCAGCACTGATTAATTTTCCCCAGCATCTGCTTTCAACGTTTAATTAAGCCACCCCGGAGAGCCCATCTGTTTAGGCCTGATAGGAAGTTATGATCATGGAAAGGGGAATTTTTAAAAGGCTGCATACCTCATTTAACAATGATGTTATAAAATGAGGGCTCTGATCAGGAAAGAGAGAGAGAGAGAGAGAAAGAAGGAAGAAGATGAGCTCACTCTGATAACAACATTAATCAATTAATTAGCTCGGTATGTCAGCCGCTAAGGTTTCACTGACACTGTTTTAAGCTACAAAGGGAAACTGCACTTTCCAGCGCTAATTATAGTCTCTATACAAAAGTAAAAAAAAGAAAAAGAAAAGGAAAGGGGAAAAAAAGAAAAAGAGGTAAAATCTGTTGAAGGAAATGTTTATTTTAGAGAAGCTGGCACAGGGATCACTTTTAAAGCGCCATATTATTTTATAATAACAGGTGACTGTTCAAAGATACAACGGCACTGAAGAAAGGGCCTTCGACCATTTTTCACACTTATGACCGTGGCAGCATCCCCATGGCCACGTGATCAAAATTCAGACACTGGGCAAATGACTCCCCTTTATGACAAGTTGCAGTGTCCCGGGGTCACGTGATCTGCTTTAACAACTTTCTGACGAAATCAAAAGTCAGCGGGGAAGCCCGATTCGCTTAACAACAGAGCTACTAAGTGAGCAACTGCAGGGATTCACTTAACCACGGTGTCAAAGAAAATGTCATAAAATGGGGCAAAATTCACTTAACAGGTGTCTCGCTTCACAAGAAAGTTTTTCAGCTCAATTATGGTCGTAAGTAGAGGATTATCTATACTTGAAAATGTCTCAGGATGACTTATTCGCAGTAAATTCACAATGATGATAATGCTATCCATTGTCAACGCTGCTAACATCGGATGTTTTTGCTTTGACAACAGATGGAGATGCAACCATTTTCTTCTTATGTTTTACTCTTAGAGTTAGAGTTAGATGATGCTGGGGGGAGGAATATGCATGAGAGTTTAGCTAGACATAACAATACTGAAGCTAGTGTGAGAACCAAGGTTATTGAAATAAGAGATGATAAGAATTGGCGGGCTGGAGAATTGGAGGGGAAGCCTGTATTTCAAACTAATTGGAGAATGTGATTTATGACTGTTAATTGGAGGAGGGAATTGTGCTTTGATACTATGTGCTCAGGGGAGGGGAACTCAGTTTTTGGCTTAATGTCATGGTTCCAACAGATGAAACTCTTCAAAGAACTTCGAGGCATTGTTTACCTTAAAGAATCTTTATTTGAGTAGCATAGCATCGGCACTAACATCCATTCAATTGTGTCTGACTCTTGAACACAGAACTCTTGATTCTATGGGGCAAATCTCCCAAATCTTCCAAATTTGCACTACTTCTTTGAGTTATTCTGTGCTCTGGCTGGTGTCAGCTTTGATGCTGTCTCATATAGTTGCCTACACATGAGCTACAGATATTTGCCACTATTGTGAATATAGTTGCCATGACCGAAACTTGGTGGGATGAAACACACAACTGGCAGGGTACAAACTGTTCAAAAGAAACAGACCTAACAAGACAGGAGGTGGAGTTGCATTATATGTAAGATATCACTGCATATCTACGGAAATGCACAATTACTTTACATTGACTGAACCTGGCTCATGTTTAGGATTTTTATTACAAGATGCTTGAGAAACTTCATCTGTGCATATTCAGGTATGAATTAAAATGATCTGCGTCTCTCAAATTGTATGAAAGGAAGGTCAGATCTTAGCCAGCTACTGACTTTTCCATTTCCCAGATGTTTTGACATAGTTCTTACCAGGGCTTTTTTTCTCGGAGAAAAGGTGGCGGAACTCAAACCTGGCCACGCCCTCATCAAACCCTAGGACCGCCCCTTTAGAGAACAGGAATGCAAGTAAAATTTGGGAGGGGCTATTTCCGGTGTGGGAGGGGCTATTTCCAGTGNGGCCGGCCCGGAAAAAGGTGCCGGAACGCGGTTCCGCCGCGTTCCGGCTGAAAAAAAGCCCTGGTTCTTACCTTCTCTATTCTAAAATGAACGGGTTTAAAAATATATTTAAGCGTGATTTTTTTTTAAAAAAAATTGCAAATTAATGTCCAGGTGGAACAATGTTAACTGTCGTGGTATTACAGATGGGGAAAGAAATATTCTTGGAAATATTTAAAAGACAGGATATATTTCCCTAAAGGATTTTAAAGGCAGAAACCAATCCTCCCCCAAGTCTCTCTGTCCCAAACAGAAACCAAGTCTGCAGAATTGCAGATGTGATAATCTTGTCAGAAAGACTGGAATCAGGAAACTGGGATTAGGAAGAAAGATCCCTAGAATCAACACACCAAAAATCTAAGAGTCATCAGCCACAGCCACAGGGTTGACCTTTGGGACATAATAGGATTAACCCACCACCATCAGAATACCAGAAAGACACACTCAGACTCAGATCAAATTTCATGCTATAGGAACAACTCCAAAGAAAAGGCTCCAGAGGATATAAAAACCCACTCCCTACATGTGCTCGCTCTCTTTTCTTCCAGAGCCACCTTCCTGTCTGGCTCTCCTCTTCAATAAACTGCAACCTTCTTTCTAAAGCAGTCGCCATGTTGTTTATTCCCGGCTTGGACTGAACCATGATGAAGAATTTTCCTTCAACACATGCAAATCCATGAATAAATGTAGAAATTTATGGACAGAAGATGGGGGAAAGAGAATTTTTGTGGGTAGAAAATGTACTCCACAGGTTGGAATAACAAAACCCTTTTTGACATGTATCGTTCACGTGCTGGCTTCCCCAAGCTTGAGTGTGTGTACAGGAAGAGTTCTCCTTTTTGTTTTTGTTTTCTCTCCCAAAACACTGAGACAAAAAACCTATACTAAAGAAACGTGAACTTTCTGTAATTTGTTCTGTAAATTTCCATACATATTGATGGAGGCACTATTGATCAGATTTTTTTTCCCCACCTGGCTGAATGGAGTGGGTTAGAGGCTAAATTCTATCTGCACAAACTGGAGCATATGGCAAAAATAAACTTTTAATTGCTTCTTGCAATTTGGTCTAGAATGGGAGCCAGGGGTGTGTGTGGTGGGAGGGAGGGATGGAGGGAAAGAGCAAGCTGGTAGGAGAAAGGGAAAGGAGGGAAATTGTAGCCGACAGAACAGAATTCTCAGCATTTATGCTAAAGGGATGAAGATTTCAGCTTAGGTTGTGTAGAATTTTCTCTTCCTCTCTTCCTACTTCGTTTTTTTTTTTTAAACCCTTGTATGTGTCTGCTGTTTAATAAATGGAAAGAAATAACGGAGGATGGATGGTATAAGGGTCTCCAAATCCTTCCACCAAAGACTGAGTATCCATGGAGTCTGATTAAGGGGTGACCTCTTTCAGACTCTACCGTCTCTTCTTAGGACTGGCCTATGCTTCTTGTTGGAGCCTAGAGAAGAAGGCGCAGTAGCCATTTCTCAATTGGATTATGAGCCTTCAAGTCGCCGTTGACTCTTGGCAAACACATAGTTTTCTCAACCTACTTCCAGTCTATTGTGAAGCCAACCACCCTGTTGTCATACACACACACACACACACACACACACTTGTGTGTATAAACAACAGAGTGGTTGGCTTCACATACATACACAGATACATACATCCTTCCCTCCCTTTCTAAACCAAATTTCAGAAAAGTGAATGTTGGCCTCACCACTCCAGGCAGTCCAGGCAAGTAAAATTGTTAGCTGATCTTCCTTCCTTCCTTCCTTCCTTCCTTCCTTCCTTCCTTCCTTCCTTCCTTCCTTCCTTCCTTCCTTCCTTCCTTCCTTCCTTCCTTCAGGACGGTAAAAGTTGGTCCTTCCCTTCCCTCCCCTCCCCTCCTCTCCCCCATTCCCCATTTCCCCCTCCCTGCTCTTTCCCTCTCCTCTCTGATTCTGTTCTGTTCCATTCATCTCCATTCAGTTCTTAATTCTCTTCTCTTCTCTTCTCTTCTCTTCTCTTCTCTTCTCTTCTCTTCTCTTCTCTTCTCTTCTCTTCTCTTCTCTTCTCTTCTCTTCTCTTCTCTTCTCTTCTCTTCTCTTCTCTTCTCTTCTCTTCTCTTCCCTTCCCTTCCCTTCCCTTCCCTTCCCTTATTGGAGAGGGGCAGTACATAAATTTCACAAATAAACACTTGTAGTGACTGCAAACAGAGGAAGTACAGATAAGATAGTAATCAGCAATAGAAACAGCACAATGTTTTTATTTGTGCGGTATGCTTTTCTGCTGAATCAAAAATGTGTGAACCGCCCTTGAACTCAACCACAGGGAAAGATTGCTCTTAAAAACAGACACAGTTCAGAATCAGGACATATCTGCTGTGTGAATTTTGTTCTGTGTTACATTTCCCCCACTCTCCATTATTTTTATCGGTCTGGTCCTTCTGTCCCTTCCCCCCCCCATCTTCCTCCCCAAACAGCAATTCCATGGGCCAAGATTAAGTTTGTGTGACTCTCTCTTTTTCATTCCACCAGAGTCGTCCAGATGTTCTTTGATCTTCCAAGGTTGGCTTGACATCTCTCTCTTTCTCTGAGCACTCATTTCCTATAGGATCCAGCTAGAAGGCCAGATGTGTTTTTCAGCCTAATCAGAAATAATATTTCCGTGCCACCACAGACAGTATTCCGGAGCAGTATTTCTAGGTGCCAGAGCTGACATAATGGGAAGAACAAATTGGATTTATGGTTACCAACAGAGACATAAAACGGGAAGGCTGCAAAAAAAAACAACAACAAAAAAAAACAGAACATGGGGAAATTTGTTTGAACTCACTTATTCTAAATTCTTCTTCATTTCTCCACATGCCTCACCCCTCCCCTTCCCATCTTTTGATCTAGGTTGATTTTATAGCATTTTATTTATATCCTTGTAAATTATATAGTTTTATCTTTTAATATTGGAAGCCTCCCAGAGTTAACGTGCGGCAAGATGGGCAGCTAGTCAATTTTACAAATACAGGCAGCCCTCAACTTACAACAGTTTATTTAGTGACCATTCAAAGTTACAACGGTACTGGGGGAAAAAAGTGGCTTATGATCTTGTTTCAAGCTTACGACCATTGCAGCATACTGTCGAAAGAAAAATCCTCGTCAGGGTCCAGTCCAAGTTGGGAATAAACGAAGAGGAGACTGCTTTAGAAAGAAGGTTGGAGTTTATTGAAGACCAGAGCCAGACAGAAAGATGGCTCTGGGAAAAACTGACCACATGTTGCAGGATTGGTGGGTTTTTATACCTTCTTGGGCTTTTGAGGTTGTTTCCTATTCTTGTTTGAGGCTTTGTATTTCCTGTGTCATGTATTTTGACCTGAGTCTGAGTGTGCCCTTTTGGTATTGGTGGGTTAATCCTTTTATGTCCCCAAAGGTCATGTCTTTTAGAGTTTGGGTGGGGTATGTAGATTTTAGAGGTCTTTGTCTTCCTAATCTCATATCTTCTAGCTTCCTGCTTTTCTGCCTTTAAGATCTTATCCCCACCGCCGAGATTGGCTAAGATATACAAAAATATGAATCCGGACTGTTAACTCGGCCCTTTTATTATTTGTGGACTTCAACTCCCAGAATTCCGCAGCCAGCATGCCTGGCTGAGGAATTCTGGGATTTGAAGTCCATGAGTCCTAAAAGGGCCGAGTTTGAAGACCCCTGCTTTGGATAAAATCTATTCTGCCTTTTTAATATTTTCCCAAAATATTTCTTTCTCTGGATTCTTCCCACAGTGCAATGGTCACATGATCGAATGCCTGGCACTGACTCATATTTATGACGGCCGCAGTGTCCCGGGGGTCAAGTGATCCCCTTTTGTGACCTTCTGACAAGCAAAGTCAATGGGGAAGCCAGATTCACTTAACAAATGTATCATTAACTTAACAACTGTCAGATTGGACAGCCATTTGTCTGAAATGGTGTAGGGTTTCCTGCCTGAGCAGGGGGTTGGACTAGATGACTCCAAGGTCCCTTCCAACTTTATTATTATTATTATTATTATTATTATTATTATTATTATTATTATTATTATTATTATTATTATTATTATTATTATTATTATTATTATTATTATTATATTGAACTGCTGCAATTTCATTATGCAAGCAACATAAACAGCTTCCAAATTTCTGGAGGCAAGCTGTTCCACTGGTTGATTGTCCTCACTGTTAGGAAGTTCCTCCTTAATTCCAGGTTGCTTCTCTCTTTGGTCAGTTTCCAACCATTGTTTCTCATTCTTCCCTCTGGTGCTCTGGTGAACAACATGACCCCCTCTTCTTTGTGGCAGCCCCTCAGATACTGGAAGACTGCTATCACGTCTCCCCTATTTCTTCTTTTCTTTAGACTAGCCAAACCCAAGTCCCATAGCTGTTCTTCATATGGCCTTTGATCATATTAGTCGCTCTTCTCTGAATTTGTTCCAAACTCTCAACGTATCATGTTGGGTTTCAAGCCAATTTGTAACCCTACAGTATGTACTGTAGGTACAAATAGAAGTGATGCAAAAGTTTTGGGAGCTGTCATAAACAGTACAAATAGCTTTTGAGTTGTATTTGATTGGATGCTTCGCAAGTCACATAGAGTACAGGAAATTGCTTTAAACTTCTTGGAGATGGCCACATTTAGTTTAACTTCACGCTATCCGTTGCACATCAATTAACTTGAGGCAGTTATTCCAAGGGTGAGAACGTCTGTAGGGTATTAAAGCCCCAAAAGGCCAAGCTAAATTGGAAAATATTCTGCTTAAAACATTGCAATGGACAAACACACAACCAATTTTGGGATGAGTTGCTTCTGCTCGTAAATCGAGATCCCATTTTTTATGGGGAAAAAAAGCATTCTTTGTAACCGTTATTATTTTGCAAGAACAGAAAGATTTATTAGGCCCCGTTCAAATAGCCTATTACAAAGTTCACAGTAGTTTCACATCAATTTTGCTCCAGACATAGATGGAAAATGTTAACCGTGATGGGGAGATGTCTACTTCATAAACTTGCCAGCCATTCATTTTGCATGATCTGAGTTCTGCTTTGAGCTGCTGGCTGATTTATGACAAACTGCCACCAGTCCAGTAGGAACGGGTTAAGCAACCAACCAGCTATAGATTTTGGGTGGAAAATCAAGCTTTAAGCAACTAATCAGGAGCAAGATTTTCTGTCTCTTGCAGGTGAACTTTTCAGAAGGGAGATGTGGTTGAACCAGTGGTGGGATTCAGCCGGTTCGCACCAGTTCAGTCACACCCCTATTCACCTAGTCCAGGGGTAGGCAACCTTGGCTCTTTCATGACTCGTGGACTTCAACTCCCAGAATTCCTGAGCCAGCCATGCTGAGGGGAAAGGGAGAGGTTTCCATGCTTAGCCATGCTGGCTCAGGAATTCTGGGAGTTGAAGTCCACGAGTCAGAAAGCGGCCTAGGCCTAGGCCAGAGGTAGGCAACCTTGGCTCTTTTATGACTCGTGGACTTCAACTCCCAGAATTCCTGAGCCAGCCATGCTGAGGGGAAAGGGAGAGGTTTCCAAGCTGAGCCATGCTGGCTCAGGAATTCTGGGAGTTGAAGTCCACTAATCATAAAGGGGCCATAGTTCCCCATGCTGGCTCAGGAATTCTGGGACTTGAAGTCCACAAGTCTTAACATTGCCAAAGTTGGACAGCCTTGACCTAAAACGGGTAGGCAACCTTGGCTTTTTTATGACTCGTGGACTTCAACTCCCAGAATTCCTGAGCCAGCCATGCTGAGGGGAAAGGGAGAGTTTCCAAGCTGAGCGATGCTGGCTCAGGAATTCTGGGAGTTGAAGTCCACTAGTCATAAAAGAGCCATAGTGGCCTACCCCTGACCTTGTCAGAGAACAACAACTCACCTTTAATTCAACAACAACACACCTGACTCTGTTAAACTACAGATAAAAGGAAACATTTCCCCTTCTTAGTGTATGATTAAACGATGTCACTGCATCCAGCTCAGTCATCCTATCTCTAGAGGTGACTTTTGCACAGCATCTCCTTGTCACCCAGTAGCGGGATTTGGAAACTGATTGATAACTTTGAGGATCTCTTGACGTCTATAAAATGATTTATGCACAATGTCTCTGGACATTTTTTAAGGAAACGTCTGAGGCGGTGACTCAGGTCGGAATAAAATAGGCAGCATAAAAATATGCCCCCAAAGATTCAATTTCAAGCATAGCCTCGGTCATACAGATAGTCCTCAACTTACGACCTCGAGTGAGCCCCAAAATTTCCGTTGCTAAGCAAGACACTTGTTAAGTGAAGTTGCCCCATTTCCCAACCATTCTTGTTAAGTGAATCACTGCGGGGGTTAAATGAGTAACTTGGTCGTTAAGTGAGTCTGGGCTTCCCCATTGACTTTGCGCGTCAGAAGGTTGCAAAAGGGGATCACGTGACCCCGGGGGGACACTGCAACCGTCATAAATTTGAGCCAGTTACCAAGGGTCTGAGTTTTGATCACATGACCTCAGGGAGGCTGGAAAGGTCGTGAGTGTGAAAAATGGTCATCGGTCACTTTTTTCCCCGTGCTGTTGTAACTTCAAACGGACACTAAATGGATGGTTGTAACCTGAGGATCACCTCTAATGCAGTCTTAATCACCCAGAAATCCAAGATTGTTGCACAGAGAATAGAATAGAATAGAATAGAATAGAATAGAATAGAATAGAATAAAATAGAATAGAATAGAATAGAATAGAATAGAATAGAATAGAATAGAAATAGAAATAGAAATAGAAATAAAAATAGAATAGAATTAAAACTAGGATAGAATATAGAATATAGAATATAGAATATAGAATATAGAATAGAATAGAATAGAATAGAATAGAATAGAATAGAATAGAATAGAATGGAGTGGAGTGGAGTGGAGTGGAGTGGAGTGGAGTGGAGTGGAGTGGAGTGGAATGGAATGGAATGGAATAGAATAGAATAGAATAGAATAGAATAGAATAGAATAGAATAGAATAGAATAGAATAGAGCTGGAAGGGACCTTGGAGGTCTTCTAGTCCAGCCTCCTGCTCAAGCAGGAGAATCTAATACCATCTCAGACAAGTGACTGTCCAGTCTCTTCTTAAAAACCTCCAGTGATGGAGCGCCCATGATTTCTGGTGGCAAGCTGTTCCACTGGTTGATTGTCCTCACTGTCAGAAAGTTTCTCCTTCATTCCAGGTTGCTTCTCTCCTTGATCAGTTTCGAACCATTGTTTCTTGTCCTGCCCTCTGGTGCTTTGGAGAATAATTTGACCCGCCCTCTTCCTTGTGGCAGCCCCTCAAATACTGCAATACTGCTATCATGTCACTCCTGTTTCTTCTTTTCTTTAGACTAGCCAAACCCAGGTAGTTAAAGCAAGTGCAGGAGAAGGTCAATTTTTCCCTAAATGGCCTTTATTGTTTGGGTTAGAGTTCATTCATTCAGTTCATTTGCAAGCTTAGTATACACTGATCTGTTCCCTGATTCTTTCTTTAGCCTCACCCTGACCTGATATTAGCAAAAACTCAAGCAATCAGCCCCAAGTAGCTATAAATAAAAGCCGCAAGCATACCTAATACTCTTTCCTCCTCCTTTTTTCCCCACAATAACAGTCCTATGAGGTGGATTGGGCTGAGAGAGAGGGACTGAACCAAAGTCACCCAGCCAACTTTCATGGCGAAGGCAGGACTAGAACTCACCCTCTCCTGGTGATTGACCCAAAGTCACCTAGCTGGCTTTCATGGCTAAGGCAGTACTATAACTCACCGTCTCCTGGTGATTAACCCAAAGTCACCTAGCTGGCTTTCATGGCTAAGGCAGGACTAGAACTCACCGTCTCCTGGTGATTGACCCAAAGTCACCTAGCTGGCTTTCATGGCTAAAGCAGTACTAGAACTCACCGTCTCCTGGTGATTGATCCAAAGTCACCTAGCTGGCTTTCATGGCTAAGGCAGGACTAGAACTCACCATTTCCTGGTGATTGGCCCCAAACCATCCCATTGGCTTTCATGCCTGAGTCAGGACTAGAACTCACCGTCTCCTGGTTCCTAGGCCAGAAGCCTAACCTGTAGATGAGGAACGGCAATAATCTAACTGAATGACACCTCTTCATCCCACATAAGTGGCTGAGATGAAATTTGCCACTTGATCATATGGTTCATGGTCCGAAATGTTTGTAGGATTCTTTAGAGTAGGCAAAATCATCTCAAAAAACCAGATTGCATCCACTTTTCTTTTTAATATACCTCTCCAGTGGAGGGAGAGAGAGAGAGAGAGAGAGAGAGAGAGAGAGAGAGAGAGAGAGAGAGAGAGAGAGAGAGAGAGAGAGAGAGAGAGAGAGAGAGAGAGAGAGAGAGAGAGAGAGAGAGAGAGAGAGAGAGAGAGAGGCACAGAAGTGCCCTGAATAAAAGGTGAAAGTAGAGAAAAATTTCAGGTGTCAAGTTCAGCCGTGTCTCCCAAATGGTTTTCCTTTTCAACGCACTTCAGCAACTGTAACACCATCCGTGGTGGCGAACGAGGGGAGTTGAGGGCCATTGAACACTCTTAATTTCCCCAATGCTTTCAAATTATGGCAGCATCTGTTCTAAATAATCTTCCACATATCAGGAGTGGAAAGGAGGTAATTAGCTATCCCTGTTCCTTCCAGGCAGAGTTGTGCCTCTTCATTTAATTCTTAGATATGGATGGGCAGTCTGGAGCCCATGGTAGATTCAGAAGATTTGCAGACAAAATTAAGAGGCAGAAAAGAGAGAAGGATCAGAAAATAAGAGCGTTGGAAGGGACCTTGGAGGTCTTCTAATCCAACCCCCTGCTCAAGCATTTCAGACAAATATTATACCATTTCAGACAAATGGTTGTCCAATCTCTTCTTGAAGACCTCCAGAACTTCTGAAGGCAAGCCATTCCACTGGTTAAATTGTTCTCACTCTTGGGACATTTCTCCTTAGTTCTAGGTTGGGTTTCTCCTTGATGAGTTTCCATCCATTGCTTCTTGTCCTTCCTTTGTGGGCATGATCATGAAAATGCCTAGCTCATACTGTCCATTTTTGGACCATCCGCCAAATTTCATTTTGGAATGCCACAAGACAACCCAGGGGATCTGTATTTAGAACCAAGTGGATTCCAAGTCTATCTGCTCTATGGAATTCAGCTAGATGGAAGAGGTATCACCAGATGCTTGAAACATCCCCACTTTTGGCTATCAAAACACGATTACGTTTTTCCTGATGACCAATGTCTGGCACAAGAATCAGGTGGATTGTCTGAATTCATGTGATGCTGTAGGAAAGCTTTAACTAACTAGGGGCACTCCATACTGATAGTTTGATGGTCATGGTTCTCTTCATTCATGTTCAGCTCCCAACATCTAATGGATGAATCCATGGTGGTGGTGATGGTATTGGGAAGGCTCTTCTGGTGATTGACCCAGAGCCAGTTAGCCAGCTTTGATGACTTAGGGAGGACTAAAACTCAATCTTCTGGTGATTGGCCCAAAGTCACCCAGCTTGCTTTCATGCCTACAGTGGGACTAGAACTCACAGCTCCTGGTTTCTAGGTCAGCACCATAACTACTGTACAAGGTGTGTCCAGACTGAAAAAAGCAATAGAATAGAATAGAAAATATAGAATGGAATGGAATGGAAAATATAGAATAGAATAGAATAGAATAGAATAGACTGGAATGGAAAATATAGAATAGAATAGAATAGAATAGAATAGAATAGAATAGAATAGAATAGAATAGAATGGAATGGAATGGAATGGAATGGAAAAATATAGAATAGAATAGAATAGAATAGAATAGAATAGAATAGAATAGAATAGAATAGAATAGAATAGAATAGAATAGAATAGACCTTGGAGGTCATCCAGTCCAGCCTCCTGCCCAAGCAGGAGACCCTACCCCAGTGATGGCGAACCTTTTAGAGACTGAGTGCCCAAACTGCAACCCGAATCCCACTTATGCATTGTCGGGTGCCGGGTGGGTGTGGCCCATTGGGTGGGCATGGCTGCGGTGGTAGCAGCAGTGGATGGGAGTAAAAAGTTCAATCAATCAATTCCAACTTTGCAAGATCTTTTTTTTTCCGCGAGAAGTTGAAATTGACTGATTGATTGAACCTTTTTTTTTTTTTGCACACGACGGCGGAGGCCTAAAGCAAAAAGGTTTTATAAAACCCAGCTGAAGGCCTAGGGCTGGGGCGACAGCACGTGTGTCCACAGAGAGGGCTCTGTGTGCCGCCTCTGGCACTCGTGCCATAGGTTCGCCACCACTGCCCTACCCCATTTCTGACCGATGGTAGTGTAGTCTCTTCTTGAATTGTGTGGACAGTCCATATATCTTTTTCTGTACATTGGCTGACTGGCTATACATCTTGTGTGCTAAGTCGCATCTATTTGCTTATTTGGACCGCTGAGTTCCAGCTGCAGAATATCAATGGGTCCCAGATCAATGGCTGTCAACTGGCAGCCAACGGTCTGCCCCGAACTGTGCAAATGAGAAGTACCTGGGTGTGTATCAGGCTGTTCCAAACCTACGTTGTGCTGAGTGACTCTTTGCAGCACGCAGTTCAATTCAGCAGCAGATCTCAGTGGCTCTGGGAACTACAGGCCGTCAGGAAATATCACTTGCCCATCTACAGAGCCCACTGGGGAATTTGTCTGTTCTCCAGACCAGGACGCCCTTTCTTGCTGCTCAAATAATTGCGGTGTGCAATTCTCTTGCTTTACCAGTTAACCCAAGAGCTAGTGATTTTTTTCTGTCAGTTCGTATCCATCAGATGCTGATGAGGCATAAATGGATGGCTGTGTTTGGTCGGTGTTTGCTCTCCAGGGTAACGTAGAACATTGAAACGGTTTTCTAAAGCGCCAGTGACATTCTCTCAACTTTCTTTTTTTTTCTTTTCTCTTCAAACAGGAGGGGTTGGGAGAGAGAGTTTCCTTAATATTTATTTAGGGATCTTAATACAACAGCATGCCCGTGGTTTAGGAAAATTGAACATCTCGGGCAGATTTGCATTTAACGAGAATGAAAAATGCTTGAACAAGTTTTGTCTGACACTCATTGGGTAGCGGGTATTCGCTGGAAAGGAGAGCTGTGGCAAAATCAGAAATTGCTTTGAGATTCGTTCTTATGCGCCTTTCTGTGGCCTGCACAGGGAATACGATGAACAGCAGAGTATGCTTAGGTGATATAAGCAATTCTTTCCAAAGGCAGAATTTATGACAAAAAAATACCAAACTCCGGAATAAGGATAATGGCAGAAATAATAGATAAGATAAGATAAGATAAGATAAGATAAGATAAGATAAGATAAGATAAGATAAGATAAGACAAGACAAGACAAGACAAGACAAGACAAGACAAGACAAGACAAGAGATAAGATAAGATAAGATGATAAGATGATAAGATGAGATGAGATGAGATGAGATGAGATGAGATAAGATAAGATAAGATAAGATAAGATAAGATAAGATAAGATAAGATAAGATAAGATAAGATAAGATAAGATAAGATAAGATAAGATAAGATAAGATAAGATAAGATAAGATAAGATGGCTCCTCATGCCATTCTTGGTTCCTTGTGCTTGACACCAACCTCTGGTAATTTACTTCATGGAGGAGGTAGTACTCTATGAGTTGGTTAAAGGTCTTGGAAAACTGCTGTCTTTTGCCCCATCCATTGAACAAAGATTGCTTCATTGTAGCCATTCTGAGTAGAGTCTATGACAACTCCCCATGGACCAACTCCCCATGGCCAACCCACCATGGTCAACTTATCATGATGAACCTGCGGCCATCTCATCACAATCAACTCACCATGGCCAAATCATCATGACCAGCTCACCATGGCCAACTTGCTATGGCCAACTCATGGCCAACTCATCATGGCCAACTCACCACAGCCAACTCACCATGGCCAACTTGTGGCCAATTCATCAAGGCCAACTTGCCATGGCCAACTTGCGGCCAAGTCATCACAGCCAACTCAACATGGCTAACTCATGGAAACCTCATCACGGCCAACTTGCCACGGCCAACTGACTGTGGGACAACTTACCACAGGATAAGAGTTACACTAATATCAAAGAAATGGTGGAACAGAATCATTAAAAGAAAGGAGGGACAAATGAAATGTGAATGGCAAAAAATAAAATAATTTTAACATTATATGAAATAATTACATTGAATTGTTGAATTGTCCTGCAACGAGTTATCCCATGGTGCGTTGGCCATGGCTAGTTGGCTATGGCAAGTTGACCCGTTCCATTTGAGTCTTCCTATCGTTTGTTTTAAGGGATGACCCTGAGTATTAAAGTTCTAAGACGGGAAAACTGGAAGACACGGAGGAAAACCTTTCTCTCTTCCCCTTTTCCAAACCATGCATCATTTTCTACATCTCTGCTGAGTTTATTTATTTGTATTATTAAATTTATTCCTTATCCTCTTTTGCCTTGCGCGAAAATGCTCCCGGGCTGGCAGCAGCTTACAGAAAAATGACAAATCACATCCAGAAGTTATTTCCTGCAAGTCCTTACAACATCATCCATGCCACATACTGTGAAGATCTGTGAGTACACCCAGCTAGCATTTCCATCTCATCTCCAATCACGTGGCGTGTTTTTATTCCTTCTTCTTTTGATAAAAATAAAATTTTGAAGGGAAGGAAAAAAGCATATTCTTTTAGCTAGACAGCAAAAAAAAAAGAGGGCGTGTGTGTGTGAAAATGCAGTGGGGCACCCTTATTTTTACTTGCACAAACTAAACCTTCCCTGGGTTGACCTTTCCATTCTTTCAAGGAAAAAATATTAACGCTGCCCTTTTAATTAACAGCACCTTGTGATTGTTTCCCCCCCCCTCTTTTCGTTCTTGATGGAATCAGAGGAGAAGGGAAAAATCTATAATGCTGGAAGGGATTTCAAAAGAAAACAACCAAATTTGCAAATTCCCTTCACTGCGAACCTTTTAGAGACCGAGTGCCCAAACTGCAACCCAAAACCCACTTATGCATCGTCGGGTGCCGGGTGTGTGTGGCCCATTGGGTGGGTGTGGCCCATTGGGTGGGCGTGGCTGCGGTGGTAACAGTAGACTGGGTGGGACTAAAAAGTTCAATCAATCAATTCCAACTTTGCAAGGTCTTTTTTCCCCATGATAAGTTGAAATTGACTGATTGATTGAACCTTTTTTTTTTTGCACACGGCGGTGGAGGCCTAAAGCGAAAAGGTTTTATAAAACCCAGCTGAAGGCCTAGGACTGGGGCGACGGCGTGCGTGCCCACAGAGAGAGCTCTGAGTGCCGCCTCTGGCACCCATGCCATAGGTTCGCCACCACTGACATAGACCATTCTCCATTGGTCAACACAAAGACGGGGGGAAAAATATTGGCTAGCTTTTGTATAATTGTGTATCCATGTCTATGTATGTGTTATTTTCATGTTAAGACAGCCACTATACATCAGCAAGGATCATTTCCAGAAAAAGGATTAGAACTGAAATGGAAAAAAAAAAGGGTGCATTTGCAATTTGCAAATCGAGCATGGATATTGATTTCCATTAAGAAATATTCAGATTGGATCTGCATAAGTTAAGACATTAGCTTCCCATTTGTCACCCCTGAATTTCCCTGAATTCAATATACCTCCGGTGACTGTTTATCCTGAGAAAAGAGAAAGTGACACAAAGCCATTTAAATCCCATTTAAAAACTGTACTACACACACTTCGCTACTGCACGTTAAAAATAGGGCCGGTCGGTAAGAAGATTGCAAACCGATAGATCCCAGGGGATGTGCATGATGTGCAGAAATATGTTTCAGCCATCAGTTTATTCCTCCTGCAGCTTCACTGATAGTTATGTAAACATTGAAACATTTTCATTGAAAAATAATAAAAAATAAAGTTGGTCTATCACAGTGGATTGCAAGATACAGTCTATGAGATAAATCTGAAACAGAATTATTGGCTATCTTGAAGGGAAGGGAAGGGAAGGGAAGGGGAGGGAAGGGAAGGGAATGGGAGGGAAGGGAAAGGAAGGGAAGGGAAGGGAAGGAAAGGGAGAGGGAGGGGAGGG
>NW_015391662.1:21513-23739 GCF_001527695.2 Protobothrops mucrosquamatus | reverse complement strand
GAAATATTTAACTATTTAGGAATTATTAAAAACTAGATGAAAATCAGATTCTTTATTATGTTTGTTGAAAATTGAACTGAATTGGGGTGTCTTCGCTAGCCTGTGCAATGCTAGCATACGATTTAATTTTCACTGTTTTGGTATTGTGTTCTTGGCAAGAAATATATTGTGTGTATGTGTATTTCTGGCAAAAAAAAAAAAAGCCAAGGAGATAGTTTATTTCCATATGCAAGCATACCTCATTACAACAGCCTTACTACTTTTATGAAGAAAAAGTGGTTCGTCACCAGAATGTTAATTTCTTACCTAGGTTTGTGTCTTCTCTATGTAAATCAGAACACAAAATTCCATACTTTCTTTCCTTCTTTACAATTGTTAATTGTTGGCTATTCACAAATGCTTAATTTTTTCCTTTGCCAGATAACAGTCAAAAATTATTGATCTGTCAGGCCATTTCCAGCAAGGGAAATATCTGCCACATCACGGGATTGCTAATTGAATTGCTAACTCTGACTTCCATAAGATCACACTCATAAGGCATTTGCAACCCTTTACAAAAGCCCTTTCTTCCTGACCTTTTCCAAGCTGGGAATCTGGACTTAGACTACAATGCTCATTAGACACAATTGGTTAGATACTAAGGAATATTTGGATGCAACTTTCGGGCAACCTGTGACTTCTTTCACCCTGAGCCCACCCATTCCCCTTAAGTCCATAAGCAAGTAAACTTTATTGCTCAGCCATATGTGACATCAAGGAACAGTCCAGTCTATTTTTTTATGTTTTCAGTTCTGTTTGTACTGTATTTCTTCTGCCATTGTATCATCTCCCAATCAGCTAACTCATTTCAAATCCCATGCATGCTTCATACATTTCCATTGATCATGTTGGAATTACACTGAAATACATTTATATTCAGTTTCTTTCCAGCACAATACTCTTCATAAATGTCTAAGATATACAGAGACCACAGTAAACCTCTGTGCTGAATATCATGCAAACTACAGCATTAAAACAGATCAAATTGGAGTCATTCAGGAAAAAGTCTGATCTGACTCTATGCCCAGATCAAAGTGTGATTTAAAAACAAAATGCCATTTGCTGTAATTTAGCATGGGGAAAACACACAGCTGTAAATGTTTGTTTTTCTGTAGAATAGAATGAAATCCTCAGGCAAGCTAACCCTTTATGAGGGAGTGAAGCCTGCCAAATTTCATACAAATCACAACAGGGTTTTTCTAAGCAACACTCTTTTAAATATGATTTTTTTTAAAAAGAAGAAACAGATTAACTCTGTTGCTTTCAGATAGAATATCGTGAAATATGTATGATAGAGTCCCTTCTGTGGAAAATACTTCTGCCAAATGTCAAACAGATGTTTTGTGGGTATTTTGTAAGTTATGATGATGCCTATTTCTGCACATGATGCAATTTACAGCAGGAACCTGAGGCAGAATTATACAGGATTAATTTGATAATCTTCCCTATGAAATAAATCAATTGCTATGCCAAATGAGCCACCAGCAATGCTCAGAAAAGAGCATCACAACCTATTCTGGATAAGAGATTGGCAAAAATACAAGCATATGTACATACCAGTCACACTAGTCCTTTTCTAGTTTAAGCAGTATTATACAAAGCACCAAAAGGAGGAAGAACTATTAAGCCAAAGAAATTAAATATATAAGAAAAAGAAAAGTAGTCAAGCCTATTTAATGCTAACTCCATTAACTATCTTTTCATATCTTTCTATCCATCATATCCACATAATAATTCATATAATGTCTTTTGTTCTTTAAATATCTCATCTCCCTCTGAGGATCTCAGTAACACCATTCAACCACAACTTTCTCAGTCTTCCCTTTCTTCTCAGTCCATTCATTCTTCCTTAGTCTTTTTGTTTTGTGATGCAATTCTCACTCATTCCTTCCATATCAGGGGTCCCCAACCCCCCCTGGGCTGAGGCTCACTACTGGGCCATGAGCTGTTCGGAACTGGGCTGCGGAAGCATCGGGCAAGTGTGTGTGCAAATAATAATAATAATAATAATAATAATAATAATAATAATAATAATAATAATAATAATAATAATAATAATAATAATAATAATAATAATAATAAAGTTGGAAGGGACCTTGGAGGTCATCGAGTCCAACCCCCTGCCCAGGCAGGAACCCTACACCATTTCAGACAAACGGCTGTCCAGTCTCTTCTTAAAAACTTCCA
>NW_015391662.1:16214-21041 GCF_001527695.2 Protobothrops mucrosquamatus | reverse complement strand
CTGTATCCTAAGCCTGTCTTCTGGAGTGTTGGCTATTCCTGCCAGCTTGGTGTCATCTGCAAATTTGATGAGTTCCCCATCTATCCCCTCGTCCAGATTGTTGATGAAGATGTTGAAGAGCACTGGGCCCAGAACAGAGCCCTGGGGCACCCCACTACAAACTTCCCTCCATGTAGATGCGGTTCCATTGAGGACCACATGCTGAGTATGGCCGGTCAGCCAGCTACGAATCCATCTGGTGGTGATGCTGTCTAACCCATATTTTTCTATCTTATCAAGTAGTAGGTTGTGATCTACTTTATCAAATGCCTTACTGAAGTCCAAGTAAATTATATCCACAGCATTCCTCTGATCCACTAATTTTGTCACTTGGTCAAAGAATGTAACAAGGTTTGTCTGGCATGATCTGTTTTTGACAAACCCTGATCTGTTTTTGACAAACATGTGCGTCCCCACTTGCACGAGCAGCAAGCAAGCGCATGCGCACATGCTCCATTTGCCTGAGTGGCAGGTGTGCATACCCACCATTCACGCAAACGGGGCTATGCGCACATGCATGCCCTTGCCGGCCGCTCACACAGAACCATCCCATCTCCCCTTTCCACCAGTCCGCAGAGCCGGAAAGATTGGGGAATTCTATTCTATATGACCAAAGCACCTCATTATATTTCATAGAATCATAGGGCTGGAAGGGACCCTGGAGGTCTTCTAATCTAACCCCAATGCAGGAATCCTTATACCATCCCGGACAAATCACTGTCCAATGTTGTCTTGAAAAACTCCAGCAACAGTGCACCCATGACCCCAGGACACCAGCTGTTGCATTGATTAATCATTCTCACTGTCCTTATTTCTAGGTTGGATCTCCATCTGACAAGTTTCTTGCTTGTCAGAAGCAAGTTTCATTGCTTCTTGTCCTCCCCTTTAGTGTTTTTCTTTTCTTTTCTTTCCTTACTTATTATTTCCTTATTTATTTTCTTTGTTCCTTTCTAAACAGCCCATTTCCCTTACAGATATCTTTATTTGACAGTGGTCACCACTTTTATATTTAATCCATATTCATCCAGCACTCATTCACAAAGCATGCTCTTATATACAGCTACTTCAGCTTCTTTAATAACCATTTATTCCTTTTTAATTCTAGATTAGGGAAATTCTGCCATTCTTTAAAATAAAATAAATCAATTGCTCTAATTTCCATTGCTTGTGCATAACTTGCAAACATTCAGTCCAATTTTCTTGTAAAACACAACTACATTGGTCTTTGATAGATTAATTCTCAGACCTGTATCTCTCGTTGTATCATCCAATCTAACATTTGTTGCAAATCGTTCAGATTCTTAGCCCATGACATGAAATCTATATACAAAAATACAACTGCATTCAATCCACAACTAATGTATTTCTAACATCACCAAAGCATTTTTATATATTTATCCAGAAATACAGTAAACAACCAAGATGCTTCTTTTTCTTACTTTCTGCTTAGAATTGGTCCATTTGTGTTCTATTTGTGTTCATGCATGTTATACTTTCATCGTATTTTAACACATCATATCTATTATTGTATTCAGCAACCAACCTTCAACTCCATATTCATGCAAAACCTAACAGACTGATTCACATTATCCTACACTTTTGCTAAATCAACAACACAATTCTCTCACACATATATATGTAAATAACAAATGTGTCATTTTATTCAGTTTCCCTAGGGGCTAATTTTTGCGCTGTGTTTGAGCTTCAGAGAAGCACATTATGACTGGAGAATTCACTGAAGCCCAGAATCAGCTTCCATCACAAGAAGATGGAAATCTAACCTGTCCCACTTATTTATTTTGACTGGGATGGGGTGGAGTTGCTTATGGGTTTTCATAATATAGGACAAAAATACTTTGTTTTCCACATATTTGAATTTAACAAAGCCAGAATATATTTAGCCAATCTTTAAGTCAGTGTTTCTTAGTGTTTCTCGGAATCCAAGCACTCTAGTTTGAAGAGTTCTATGGCAATTTTTTAAAAGTTTCCCTAAATACAATGTACTCATTAGAAAAGACTCTGATGTTGGGAAATGTTGAAGGCAAAAGGAGAAAGGGACAGCAGAGGATGGGATGGTTAGATAGTGTCATAGATGCAGTAGGCATGGGTTTGGGCAGATCCTGGGAGATAGTGGAAGACAGGGGGGGCTGGCATGCTGTGATCCACAGGATCACGAATAGTCAGACATGACTTACATGTAGTAAATTGTTGCAGTGTCCTAAGGTGTGAGCTATTCATGTACTTGGCTTCCTATGGCATAATGTTGCCCTTAGTTGAGAGACTGGATTGTCCTCCTGCCCTGGAAAATGTTCTAAGGAACTGTCATCAAGTATTGGAAAGCAAACCTAGGACCATGACTGTTGTGCTTTAAAACCAAAACTGTGTTATCAACAGATCCAAACCACTAACTCTAGATAAATCAAAGAGTAAACATAATGTGTATCAAAGATGTCTGAATGAACAGATACATTAAATTTTCTTTACAGGGGCATCTTCCAGTGGAAGAAAACCTGCAGCCTCAAAAACCATAGCTACAGAAAATTAATACAGTTTCCACAGCAAAACTGCATGGTTCTTCTCTGCATGCTAAATTTCAGAATCCAGAAATACTGAGTGTAAGTCTTCCATTTAGAGTGCAAGAGTACTTTCCATACATGCATTGGTATGACTCGTGATCTCAAAATACATGAGTTACTATTACTTACAGATATGTACTGTAAAATTATGTGGATTTCATATATTACCCTTCTTTTGCCTTTTTTTTTTTTTTTTGCAAAAGTCCCTCCCACAAAATGCAGAATTAAAAACAAAAATACATTTATCATTATAAAGAAAAACTATATGCATATAAGATTGCAAGAAGAAATGCAAACATTTAAACATGTACACTGAATATATCTGAATAGAATGTTATTTATACAAACAGAACAGTAATCTTCTTTGAAATACACAGGGACAGGTTGCTTTTGACTCTTCATATTTCAAAGACACCAACATCTCAAACTAAATATATTTGCTGCTCAAATGAGAAAACCAGTGCAAATGTTTCATATGCAGCCACCAGCTATCGTTGCAGCAGCTTTGAATGAAGCTATTCTATTTTTTAAGACTTTTCAGATGCTTTATGGGCTCAGTATTTCTATCTCTGCAAAGATAGATTCAATAATAAACGCAAGGCATCATGTTGAACAGCCCTGCTTTACAATTTATTATTTGTAATAAATCAGCATTTTAGATGTTGCTTCAAACCCTGATTTTCAAATACAAGATATGCCAGTCCTGAAATGCTCTGTGATTTTAATATGCAAACCTCCTACCGAGATGATGTCTCATTTTAATTATTGTTTCGGTTTAATGGGTTTTCATTAAATTAGAGGATACAGCAATTACTAGGGTGAGCTGCTAATGTTTCAAAGGTAAGCTCTCGTGGCTCTGCAACAACACAGAAACACAGAAGAGGGAAGCATATTACAAAATAATACTTCTCCTTTGCAAAAGTGTACAAAATTAGCCAGATGTTTTTGGGATTTGAGGAGCCCATCCTAATGTATAAACTTATAAAACCAGTTCAGCCCTCTCCGTTTTTATCTCAACAAATAATTGAAAATAATGAGGCAGCATAAAAGTATATTCTGCATATTTTCAAAATATGTAATGTAAACATTTCCAGTCAAATCCATTAGTTCAAGTAAACGTCTGAAATTATTCAGAGTTCACCTTTTATGGTCTTTCCTTTTTTTTTGTTTTTTGTTAGTAAAAAGCAACTACATTTGCTCTTTGCTTATTCAGGAAATCAGAATCTATAGTATATTGGCCATCTGCTCCAAATCAATTTTTTTCTGGCTCAGGGGAAGTATAAACCATGGTTCCTGCCCATATAAGTGGCTTGCAACTCATAGTTTAATGTTAATGTCTTTCTGCCTAGCAAGCTGTCCTAATATGTTGTGTTCTCAGACTTCCAAGTCCTAAACATCAGTGGGAATAGGCAAATAATGTAACAGAAGAAATACTTTTTACATGATTTTTAATCAATGGGTTTTCTTTTCTTTTGGGGATTTTAATTTTTAGCTCCCTTGAGAATTCAAGAGTTGAAAGTTAAAGATATTGTGAACATGATTATGATGATACAGATCACATCTGAAAGAAGAAGATTCACTTTATAGCAAGATTTTGTCACTGCCATCAGGTTTTGCTCAAGATAGTAGCTTAGCTCTTCAAGCAGAGATTTGGGGAATTCAGTTTAGAAAGCATGTGCTTCAGGGCTGTTTACACCTTTGGGAGCCTTGATGTGAAATATCCCAACTTCAAGTTAAATTTGTTTGCCTTTCTGCTGTAATAGAACTAGTATAGGATTTGTGCTTTTCTTCAGTGTGAAAATTTATATAGGCCATCATCTGTCCCAGATTAGCAAATAGAGCTATTACTCCTACTTGCCTGACATTAGGAAATCAGATTTTCAAAGTTTTTAATTTTAATTGTTCTAGAGTGAATGCGCTACAGTTTCCTGGGTGGGCTGACAGGGAAATTCGTACAGTAAACATGACTAAGAAAAGGAAAGAGTCAGAAGAAAGAGAGTTGAGGAAGAGAAAATGTTGACTGATTGAAAATTGTTGATCGCTCATTGGATATGCTTGGAGTGGAACTTTCTGCTAAACTAGTTGAGGCAGTTTCAAGGGACATATAAGGATACAGTTTCCCAACAACAACCTAAGTGAGCAAATAGAAGTTCTGCAAGAGAGATCAAAACAGAAAAGAGCCCTTCCTTTCCCACTGCATCAGAGAAACTCA
>NW_015391662.1:12094-13942 GCF_001527695.2 Protobothrops mucrosquamatus | reverse complement strand
TCCAAACCCAGGTTATGAACTGCCATTCACACACCCGCATCATCTCTACTGCAGCACTACTCTTGCTCTTACTAGACCTACCAATCATGATAAAAATCACAATTTTCAGTAGGTTAGCTAGAATATGCCCTTATCCCTCATTTTGGTTTAGTACCAGTAGAAAAGCAATCCAGGTGTCCCCAAATCCATAACAATTTCCCATCTGAAATAAGTTGTCCCATCTGAAATAAGTTCATAACTTTATGCCTATCCTCGAAATCCTCAGAAGGCACAAATGAAAGATCTGAAGCCGTTATCAGATAATGTGAATAAACAATCCAGATTCTAGCTTTCCTGAGTCCTCCAAGTCCTGGTGAAATATGAAAGAGGCAAGATGGCTCACAACAAAGCAAGTCCACATACAATGCTGGCTGATTCATTCACAATATCTGTAGACAACAATTTTTCCACTTATGCCCAATACCAGCAATCAAGTCCTCTGCATCACCAAGGGCAGATATGCCCTCAGGATCGCTTAGTGCTTTTTATGTTATCTTCCTTTCTCTCCTTGAACTACATAACCTGCAAGGACTGATTGTTCTCCTAGAAGACCTAAAGAGGCTAAAGATGAATCTGTCAACCCTCCATCTTATCATAGAAGATTATGAATTCGTGCAAAGGACACATTTGAGGAGCAACAAGAGAACCAAGGCATGCTCCAGTATTTAAAAAAAAGCCAAGCAAAGGGGAGGGGGAGATAAAACAATGTGACACAAAAGACCAAGCTTGTCAAAAAGAGCTTGTTTCTTTGGAGCTTCAGAGTAGATTCTAGAACCTCCCAACTGCCTCAAGTCTCCAGAAGACAGGCTTAGGATACAGGAGGATCTGGACAGACTTGAACACTGGGCGCTATCTAACAAAATGAAATTCAATGGTGAAAAAAGTAAGATTCTACATTTAGGCAAGAAAAACCAAATGTACAGGTATAGTATAGGGGGTACCTTTCTCAATAGTAGTAACTGTGAGAGGGACCTCGGAGTCCTAGTGGACAATCACTTAAATATGAGCCAGCAGTGTGCTGCAGCTGCCAAAAAGGCCAACACAGTGCTAGGCTGCATTAACAGAGGGATAGAATCAAGATCACGTGAAGTATTAATACCACTTTACAATGCCTTAGTAAGGCCACACTTGGAATACTGCATCCAGTTTGGTCACCACGATGTAAAAAAGATGTTGAGTCTAGAAAGAGTACAGAGAAGAGCAACAAAGATGATCAGGGGACTAGAGGCCAAAGCATATAAGGAAAGGCTGCTGGAATTGAGTATGCCTAGTTTAATGAAGAGAAGGACGAGGGGGGACATGATAGCAGTATTCCAATATCTCAGGGGCTGCCACAAAGTAGAGGGAGTCAAGCTATTTTCCAAGGTGCCTGAAGGCAGGACAAGAAGCAACGGGTGGAAACTAATCAAGGAGAGAAGCAACCTAGAACTAAGGAGAAACTTCCTGACAGTTAGAACAATTAACCAGTGGAACAACCTGCCTCCAGAAGTGGTGAATGCTCCAACACTGGAAGTTTTTAAGAAGAGACTGGACAGCCATTTGTCTGAAATGATGTAGGGTTTCCTGCCTGAGCAGGGGGTTGGACTAGATGACCCTTCCAACTTTATTATTATTATTATTATTATTATTATTATTATTATTATTATTATTATTATTATTATTATTATTATTATTATTATTATTATTATTATTATTATTATTATTATTATTATATTATTATTATTATTATTATTATTATTATTATTATTATTATTATTATTATTATTATTATTATTATTATTATTATTATTATTATTATTATTATTATTA
>NW_015391662.1:7546-11518 GCF_001527695.2 Protobothrops mucrosquamatus | reverse complement strand
TATTATTATTATTATTATTATTATTATTATTATTATTATTATTATTATTATTATTATTATTATTATTATTATTATTATTATTATTATTATTATTATTAAAGAGATGTTTGTAGGCTATGAAAGGGGAAGGACTCCTGCTTTATCCTGAAGAGGTAGAATGGTAATAATTGGAGACACACACACACCCCGAGTTGTACTGAAGATGCATTCTGCTGGCGATATATCCTGAGAAATAAGGCACTCAAACTCTTTAAAACGTCTTGACAATTTTCCTTTTCTGCCAGCCCACCTGGGAGCAAATGGCACACCAGGCACAGCCTGAAAGAACTGACAGGAATTATGAAACACTGAGGAGGAACATGAAGGAGTGGAGCATCACAGTGTATTTAATTGATTAAGCACAGAAAAATAAATAACATTGGGAGCAAACGATTGGCTACATAGTTGGTGCCAATGGGAAAGATTTGAATTCTCTAATCATGGGACACATTTCATATAATGTTTGTTTTAATTTGACGAGTTACATGAAGGTGGAGTTGGGAAGGTTACAAATTCAATACAATAAATAAAATACTCTATGAGAAACTCCTGCAAAAGGATGGGCTGTCTCTCATGAGAGATGAGAAGAATATATTTGGAAGGTACCCTGCGAATCTGATCCAGAGAGATTTATAATGAATCCTATGAGGGAGACTAGAAGCCAAGTAAGGAGAATGGGTACAATATACAAGATGTGGAGGCAGCCAATAACCACCTAAAAATAGAAAAAAATAGATTAAGTTATATGACAAAGGTTTCAACAGCTGTTAAAGAAATGCAGAGAGCATGATAAAAGCTAGAAGTCTTCCAGGTATATATGATATAGCGGACATTAATGAGTTGTGGTAGAATGAAACTCATGTGTAAGATGCAAGAACTGAAGAGTGCAACTTAGTCAAAAGGCTGGACCAAATTTCTGTATAAAGGAATGCACAGATGTGCAGATATCTTGCAGCCCCATTTGGGATCACTAAGGAGTCCTGGATGCAGAATGCCAGAAGCACTGGAGAAGCACAAAAGTTGCCCTTATCTTCACAAAGAATAAAAAAAGATGTTCTGTGGAAAACTAGAAAGACATGTCAAATGATGTGATGCACATCTCCCTACTATGCTTGTTCAACACATTTCTAAATTATTTGAATAAGAGGTAGAAAGCACAAGTATCAAATTTACAAATGACACGAAGATAGCAAATATTAAAAAACAACTTAGAGAGCAGTATTGAGGTTTAGTGGGGGCTCTTACAAGCTGGAATAATGCAAAGAAATCAACAAAATGAATTTCAATGCACTTGAAATTTGAACTCTTTCAATAGAAAAAAAGCAAAAGCATTATGGGCAGTAATAAATATTGAAAAGAGCTGTGTGTTTTCAGGCATATAAGCTGAACATGAGCCAATAATGAGATTCAACTGCAACAAAAAAAATAGCTAATATATTCCTACTTGCATCAACTGAAGTGTAATGTCAAGTTCAAGAAAAGTCTCTCTTGAAGTTTCTGTCTATTCTGCACAATTTAGATACTGGGTGTGATTAGCCTGAAGAAGTGAAGACTGGAGAGATATAATTGCTCTCTTCAGGTATAAGAAAGGCTGTAATATAAAAGATGGGCAGTGTTGTTCAATCATATTGCAGAAAAGAGAACAAGAAACCAGGGACTCAAATTATAAAGAAGCCCATTTATTTATACTTCTGGAAGAATTTCTTAATGGTAACAATTATTTAGTAATAGAACAAATTATTGGGATGTACCTGGAGATGTTAAACAGAGGCTGAATGATCATATTTGGTGATGGTGTAGTGGTTGATTTTTGAAATAGGCAGGAGATGGATTGATAATCTTCAGATCTTTTCAATCCTTTAAAAACTATATATGATTTTTTAAAGTATCCTACCATGCTTTTACAGCTGCAAAAAGCATAAGTAAATGCTATTATTAGAAATATTCATATTACTTATACAGTATAACTGCTGTATTAGCTGATATGAACACCTTGATTCACCAAATGATTTCCAAAATAGTAGCATTCTCGCTTATATCTAGAGGCTGTCCCATATATTGCCATAGTCTCAGTGATAGCTTTTCAAATTAAGATGCTCTTAAAGTGAAACAACCTGTTGATCTCTTAAAACTAGATGTTTACTCCTTTGCCAGCTGAAGCGCTGGAGAAGTCACAGTATTACTAGAAGTGTATCATCTGCTCTTAAATCAGGAGTTAATCAAATTACATGCCTTGTTAACTAATTAATTAGTTAACACTTTACTGTTATTGCTCACAAGGTGTCGTAATTTTATCACTCCCTAAGTAATGATGTAGTTCTTCAACTTCTTGAAAGAATGGTTTAAAAACATTTAATAAGTCACAGAAATGAAAGGAAGACAACATAGCCAATGGCAATATGCAAAGAAAAGTGGGAGAAGAAATTATTTGTAGCACTCATTAAAGATTCACTATATTTTCTATAGAGCCCATGTCCATTTGGGAGATCTAATTTTGATCACAACGAACATTAATGTCACACTAAATAATGAAACACTGCATTTTTTGCCAAGACCAACCCAAATGATATTTTCCTCTTTGAACAGCAGATAAATTTGAACTTATAGCTCCATAAAACTAAAGATTTTTAGATTATCCTCCTTAAAATTGTGACCCAACATATTGCATTTCGAAATATATTTATGAAAAAGCCTCGGATAAGGAAATAAGGATTTGAGCATTTTTAAATTAAAAAGTACTTGTGGAACAGAGCAAGTGCATTGCCAAACTTTAGACAGATGTGTGCAAACTTCTTCTTTTTTGCCAGTTCTAGTTGTTTTACTAGGTTCCTGAACAGGGATAGCCTGGCTAGAGTGATCCATTTTTAATTAACTTCAGGATTAAGTGATTGCAATTTGTTAAAGGAATTTGGCTTGGAAGTTCAACTATGCAGTGGCTAAGAAAAAGAGATGCCATGTTTCCCCGAAGATAAGACCCAACCAGTCCTGGCATGATTTTTCAGGACCCTCGTAATATAAGCCCCACCCCCAAAATAAGCCCTAGTTAAGATCATCAGCCAGACGGACGCGTTGAGTACCCTATTTCCCCTAAAATAAGAGCTAACACAAAATAATAAGCTCTAATGCGTCTTTTGGAGCAAAAAATTAATAAAAGGGAAACACGCTTGTCTACCTCAAAGACCTGTTTTAATTATTCTGGTATCTGATAGACCACAATCCAGGTTAGGAGTACTTGTGCTGGGATATAAGAGAAGGAGCCAATTTGGCATAGTCATTAAGACACCAGTTTAGAAACTGGGAGACCATGAGTTTTAGTGCCACATTAGGGATAAGGCAGCTAGACGACCTTGGGTCAGTCACCCCCCCCCCCCTCAAACCTAGGAAGACACAGGAATGGCAAATCACTTGCAAAAAACCTTGTCAAGAAAACTGTAGGAACTTGTCCAGGCAGCCATCAGGAATTAAAAACTGACTCAAATGCATACACATATACAAAAAGATCACTTAAGGCACCTTCTTTCTATTGTTCAGCTTCATCATTGAGGTTTATAAATGATAATATTTTGATACTGCCACATTTAGTATGTGACAGTTCTCAAAATATATTCTCACTGTTCATTTATAATTGGCAGCAAATGTAGATTTGCAGTGTCTGATATAACATTCAGAGTTGATGCTGCTTTTTCTTTGAATTGCTTTTATTTCTTATCTTCCGCTAATCTATGTATGCTGCTAAATTATTTTCAATATTCTCTAGATAACCATATTAATAATATATCTATATATTTTTTAAAAAATGTATGGTACATTTCTCATTCAACTCACCATATATTTATACTTATTTCAAAAGTAATTGGGTTATTTTGATATGGCAAAGGGAATCCAAAGGAATGTGTTTTTAATGCATACTTAAAAATACTTACTAACACTATT
>NW_015391662.1:0-4135 GCF_001527695.2 Protobothrops mucrosquamatus | reverse complement strand
AAGTCAGCAAACTAGAAGACACAATTGCCAATGAGGATATAGAATTGCTTCCCCCCCACCCCCAACACAGGAGCTCAGCAAGCTACAAAGAGCAGAGCAAAGAAGTCTTGCTCCATTAAATGAGTTGCACCAGGGCTGCTTCTATTAAAATGGAGCAGCAAGCTCTCATTGACAACAATAACCCATTAACTCTCACTCTTTGTTCTCTGACTCATGAACCTCGCAACCCTGACTTTGAACCTGGACCAGCTGATGAATCTGTTACAACCTCTGTCTCCATCTGACTACTCACCGGGGTGCCACTTTCATTTGGAAGTCTTGTAAGCTAAACTTGCTGAACTTTGGAGGGAAACCAATCTCTATACTACAGGTGGGTGTACTTGCAAGCCTCGTTAAGTAAAGAAGACAAAACCACTTCTTTGTGTATTTCTGTGCACATGGCCTGGGACAGGACAGTAACCTCATATGGGCAAATTAGAATGGGATGCCCTTGACCTTCAATATCTTTGTAAACTTTTGAAAACCTCCATGTGGGAGTCTAATATAGATCTCTGAATCTCTTCTTTTTAACCACAGTTCTCAACTAAATAGACAAAAAGTAAAGTTTTCCCCTGTCCAGTCATGTCCAACTTTAGGGGCCAGTTCTCATCTCCGTTTCCTAGCCAAGGGAGCCAGTTTTGTCTGGGACGTGGGAGACATGCAAGCAGCCGACATGGACTAACCGCAATAGGAACTGCGACCCTGCCCCTCCTCCCCCACTCGGGAGAGACAATGCCCGAAAAAGGAATAGTGGCCTACGTGCTGATACCCCCCTGACTTTGGACGCTGGAGTGAGGCCGGTGCAGACTTTGGAGCCTACGAATATTGGGAGCTGGGTAGCTGTTGCACTGGATGCCACCCAGTGCCATGAGAGGAGTTTGGGGGAAGAAAAGGAGGGCGTGCGACTGGGGATGCAGCGCTGTTGCTGTTTGGAGAGTTGCGCCAACTCCACTGCTATGGGGGTCGCTATGACCATAGACCCTTGCAGCCACACACCGGGAGCGCAACCTCGCACGTGGGGAGCATGGGAGGTGAGGTATAAGAACGAGGACGGGTTAACACAGAGATCCGGACCCCCACCACACCCGACCCACCCACCATGCCCAAAAGGGGTTTCCCCGCTGGGAGGCATATGGAAGAAAGGTAGCCCAGGACTCCCTCAACTGGAGGTGGCTGTGTGTGCCCGAGAGTTGTCACAGGATGAGATGGAGGATAGGAGGGCGACTCTGGAGTTGGGAGCCAGGTGTGCCCGAGAGTTGTCGCAGGATGAGATGGAGGATAGGAGGGCGACTCTGGAGTTGCGAGCCAGGTGGAGCCGGACGGGAGAAAACAACAAGGGAGATCGTCCGGACGAGGCGTGGAAGCTCCCACCCCCGCACGCACCTAACATCGGCGAAATGGAGGGTGGGGACGTGACTGCTGGGTTACAGCCCGAGCCGGATTGGATGGGGGCGAACAAGGAGCAGAAGAGGGGACAACTAGATGGCACTTGTGTGCCAGGTGAGGCTAAGCGCCCTCACGGTGCATGGACACGGAGGAATGGGGGTGTGAGTGTCAATGCAAGGATAGTTAATGAGAGTGATGAGGGGCATACATCGATTGGTTATCCAGGACCCGTCACAAGATCTAGGGCCCGGGCGCAGGCGTTGGCTGGCCTATAAATGGTTTCTCCCATTGAGTTATTCTTTACCCTGACGATGTTGGTAGGATCCAACGAAAGCTAGGTCCTTTTTAATATTCTTTTAAAGGTTTTTAATGTTTTATTAAAACTTTTAACTGTTTTACAACCTCCTGGTGCTCACGTTTTGCTTCCTACTATATATATATATATATATATATATATATATATATATATATATATATATATATATAATTTATAATATATATATATTATATATATATATATATTATAATTTACAGTCTTCATTAAACAAGTTGGAATTATATTTTCACACTGCATTAAATCATGCCATATCAATACGTGATGGACATTAACTTTTTTTAGAATTGTGTCAAGGTATTTAGAAGCAAGACCCGAATCCAAAAAATGATTGATCTCAGAAAGCTTGACAGAAAATCTATCCTATACATAGACTTTTCTCTCAGTCCTGACTGTTCAAACATATATTTTATTCTGGTGAATTTATCTAACACATAAATTATGATCATTTCTTTAGGCCAGTATTTCTCAAACTTGGCATATTTAAAATGTGTGGACTTCAACTCCCAGAATTCCTTAGCCAGCAGGTTCTGGAATATAAACAAACAACATAGATTTCCCACCGATCCAAAGCAACTGCAAATCAATTCAGAACCCCAATCAATAGACAAATGTAAAGGCAAAACAGAAATGCAAATTAACTTGTCTTCACGTTCTGCATCAGAGATGCATGAATTAATTCAAATATAAGACAACCTGATCTAATTTTTGACTTGCACTTTAACTTCACTGATGAATGCATTAGGTAGAATAAGCCAAGAATCAGCTACAGAGAACTTACAATCAAAGGAATTGTCTTTTTTTTGTTTTTTGTTATTTTGTTTTTGTTTTGTTTTGTTTCGTTTTTGGTTGCTTAGAAATTGCTGCATGACGTATCTAATAAATATTGTTGTTTCCAATTATTTCTTTACACTTGAAAAATCACATTGTATTAGAAGCCAATCTTAGGCTACCATATTAACTACTTAAGTGCACTTTGTTTAAACCTTTTGAAGCTCCTGTCACTGCATACTCACTGCTTTTATCGCTTTATAATGCTACAACTTTATAATGCTAAAACTTTGGGAACCAAAGCTCTCCCTTTTCTATACCCAGATGCCTTGTCTAACACAGGGTTCAATAGCCCTGGTGGTGCAATGCTTAGAATGCAGTACTGCATGCTACTTCTGCTGATTGCCAATTGCCAGCAGTTCAATTCTCACCGGCTCAAGGTTGATTCAGCTTTCCATCCTTCCAAGGTGGGTAAAATGAAGACCCAGATTGTGGGAGGCAATATGCTGACTCTGTAATCCACTTAGAGAGGGCTGTAAAGCACTGTGAAGCGGTGTATAAGTCTAAGGGCTATTGCTATTACTATATAGTCAATGTTTAATGTAACACTGTACATATCATTGCATGACATCAATTTTTATGATGTGCAATCTTGTATTCAAAGAGTACATCATATAGGCACAATATTTCCTGAAATACAGCCAACAGCTTTTACAAAAGAACATGCACATAGCTATAACACATGTTATTCCTACTCTTCCTGAGGGCAATTGGGATATTTTTACAAAAGACAATCAGTTTGAACAACTCAATTGTACTTCGGATTTTCATATAAATTTTGAAGAAATTCAAGATGTTTTAAAGCATCATAACCGTAGTTTTGTCCTTCTTGTAAAACCGTAATTATGATTTACAATGTTTTTTTTTCTTACTTCACTCAAGCACACCACAAACTCATGAATAAAATATGACAAGTTTGATAACTTCCATTGCTGTGGGTTCATCCGTAACCATAAACGTGATCTGTATACCAACTGCTGCCTTTGCTTCATAGCAGCTTTTGTTTCTGAAGACAAGCTCTTATTTAAATAGGACCAACACATTGCCTTTCTACCTGTTTTGCATTCTTTGCCCTGAGCAATGTTTACATTTCTTTTCCCCTTAATAAAGACATTGCTGAACGACAATAGTGGTAAAAAAAATAGCAGCAATGACCAAACAGATTGACCCATCGGAGAGTGCTATTAGTCAAAAAGGAAGCATTAGAAACATTGTGATTGCCATTAAAGACCAAAAAATATTCTCTCTCTCCCTCTCTCTCTCTCTCTCTCTCTCTCTCTCTCTCTCTCTCTCTCTCTCTCTCTCCCAACATACATCTATCTATCTATTATCTATCCATCCACATGCACACACATACATAAACGTACATACACACATAAACATACAATTGTGATAGAATTTCTGTTAGGATACAACTGTTAACTTCCATGCCATGTTTAAATAATGAATAATCAAAAAAGAATTTAGGAAAGAATAGGGTTTGGATTTCCAAATTCTACCTAAATCAAATTCTGCTTAACATTCTTTATAAAGTTAAAAAGAATA
>NW_015391661.1:0-23758 GCF_001527695.2 Protobothrops mucrosquamatus | reverse complement strand
AGAAAATGCCAGGAAGGCTTACTGATTACTGGAGAGATCAAAGTGGCCTTCAAGAAAGACCAGATGAAGAACAGAAAAGCGATATGGGAAGACAAAGCATTACATGGCCAGTACATTATGAAATAGCAGACAAAGCAGATAATAACAAAACCTGGCAATGGCTAAGACCAGGAAAGTTGAAGAAAGAAACAGAGGGGCTAATTCTGATTATACAAGAACAAGCCTTAAGAACAAATACATATAAAGCCAGAATCGAGAAGTCAGTAACAAATAGCAAATGTCATGTCTGCAAAGAAGCTGAAGAAACAATGGACCATCTAGTTAGCTTTAGCAACAAGATTGCATAGATTGACTATAAACAATGGCACAACAAAGTAGTTGTTGTGCCATTGTTTATAGGAAGATTTGCAAGAAATCTGCATTGGAAAATTTATAAGAAATATCGTTTGCCTGCAAGAACTGATGGGACCATAAAATAGAGAAAGTAATAGAAATACTCTGGGACTTTAGAATTTAAATTGACAGGGACATGCTACGTAACATCCCAGATTTAACAATCGTCAATAAAAAGACAAAAAAGTCTGGATAATAGACACGGCAGTATCTGAAGATAGCAGAATAGAAGAGAAAGAACTGAAGAAGAAAACAAAATACAAAGACCTGCAAATAGAAATAAAACAATTGTGGCAAAAGAAAGCAAAGGTAGTACCAATGGCAATAGGTGCCTTAAATGCTATCCCAAAACAACTGGAGCAGCTCTGGAACATCATTGGCACTGACAAATTCACCATCCATCAATTGCAAAAGACAGCTTTACTCGGAACAGTTTACATTCTGTGATGATACTTTTAACATATCTGCTTATTCCAGGTCCTTGGGAAGGACTAGATAGGTGGGGAAAAACCCATATCCAATCTGAATATCTGGCTGACTGTGTGAAGAACCAAAATAAGAATAGAATAGAACAGAATGGAACAGAACAGAACAGAACAGAATAGAATATAGAGTTAGAAGGGACTTTGGAGGTCTTCTAGTCCAATCCCCTGCTTAGGCAGGAAACCCTATAACATTTCAGGCAAATGGTTGTCCAATCTCTTCTTAAAAACCTCCAGTGTTTTCACAACTTCTGGAGCATTCACGACATCTGGAGGCAAGTTGTTCCACTGATTAATTGTTCTAACTGTCAGGAAATTTCTTCTTAGTTCTAGGTTGCTTCTCTCCTTGATTAGTTCCCATCCATTGCTTCTTGTCCTGCCCTCAGGTGCTTTGGAGAATAGCTTGACTCCCTCTTCTTTGTAGCACTCTTGAGATATTGGAACATTGCTACCGGTATCATGTCACCCCTAGTCCTTCTCTTCATTAAACTAGACATATCCAATTCCAGCAACCATTCTGTATATGTTTTAGGCTCCAGTCTCCTGATCATTTTTGTTGCTCTTCTCTGCACTCTTTCTAGAATCTCAACATCTTTTTTACATTGTGGTGACCAAAACTGGATGCAGTATTCCAAGTGTTGACTTTACCAAGGCATTATAAAGTACGGTAGTATTAACACTTCATGTGATCTTGATTCTATCCATCTGTTAACGCAACCTAGAACTGTGTTGGCTTTTTTGGCAACTGCAGCATACTGCTGGCTCATATTTAAGTGATTGTCCACTAGGACTCCAAGATCCCTTTCACAGTTACTTCTATTGAGCGAGGTACCACCTATATTGTACCTGTGCATTTGATTTTTCTTGCCTAAATGTAGAACCTTACTTTTTTACCATTGAATTTCATTTTATTAGACAGAGCCCAATGTTCAAGTCTCTCAAGATCCTTCTGTATCTGGACCCTATCTTCTGGAGTGTTGGTTATTTCTGCCAGTTTGGTGTCATCTGCAAATTTGATGAGTTCCCCATCTATCCCCCCATCCAAATCATTGATAAAGAAGTTGAAGAGTACTGGGCCTAAAACAGAGCCTTGGAATACCCCACTACAAACTTCCTTCTGTGTAGATGCAGTTCCATTGAGAACTACAGGTTGAGTGTGGTTGGTCAGCCAGTTAAGAATCTATCTGGTGGTGATGCTGTCCAACCCAATTTTTTCTATCTTATCACGTAGTGGGTTGTAGTCTACTTTATCAAATGCCTTACTGAAGTCCAAGTAAATGATATCCACAGCATTCCTATGGTCCACTAATTTTGTCACCTTGTCAAAGAATGCAATATGATTTGTCTGGCATGATCTGTTTTTGACAAATCCATGTTGGCTTTTGATTATTTATTTATTTATTAAATTTATATACCGCCCTATCTCCCTTACGGGACTCAGGGCGGTGAACAGGCGATACTAAAAACCACGATAATAAATAAATAAATTATGACATTGTTTGCCTCTAGGTGTTCACTGATTCATTGCTTGATTATCTTTTCCAGAATCTTCCCAAGTATTGAGGTCAGGCTGATAGGTCTGTAGTTTCCTGAATCTTTTTTTTTTTTTTTTGCTTTTTGGAAGATGGAAACTACATCAGCTCTTTTCCAGTCCTCTGGTAGTTCCCCGGTGCTCCAGGATCTTTGAAAGATATAGTTCAGTGGTTCTGAGATCACATCTGCCAGGTCCTTCAGAACCTTGGGGGGGGGGGGTAATCCATATGGTCCTGGTGATTTAAACTAGGGTGGATAGGTGCTCACATACAATTTTCTTGCCTATTTAAACTTGTGTTTCTAAACTGTTTTTACGGTACTGTTTTTGATAGGTTGGACTGTTTTTCCCTTTGTGTAAAGACGGATGCAAAAATGAGTTAAGTATTTCTGCTTTCTCCCTGTTGTCTGTCACCTTCTTGCCACTTTCTCCCATTAATGGACCAATTGTTTCCTTGAATTTTTTCTTGTTTTTTACATGTTGAAAGTAGCTTTTTTGGTTGTTGTTGTTATTTTTGACTTTTGTTGCAAGCCTTAGTTCATTTTGAGCCTTAGCTTGCAGGTTCGGGCGATTTGCTGATATTCTGCCTTAGTTATGTGCCCCCCTTTCCACTTTGTATACTTGTCCTTTTTGTCTTTCAATTTATCAGAGTTTTTTATGCAGCCATGCTGGTTTCTTTTGAGAGCTGTTGTTTTTCTTTTTCATTGGTATTGTGCTAGACTGGGATTTTATAATCTCACTTTCCAAAATTTCCCAAGTTTCTTGAGTTGTTTTCCCCTTGAGGATTATATATATTATATATTATTGTTCCCTGCCTAGAGAAGCTTATTATAGAGAAGCATAAAAATACAATGAATGAATGAACAAGTGGTTTCTGAGTAGAAGGCAAGCTCATCTCCCAGTAGGATAAATTCTGTAGGAGAAGTTCCTTAAGAGATCCAAGAGCTCCGAGGATAGTGTATCAAAGAAAAGAAGGCATTCTTTGAAGTAGTGAAGCACCAGAATATATATGATTATATAATTCAACAATAGCATATAGAACTAGGGAATGCACTGATATTCAGCGCAGGTATTTCAAACTGAATACAATATCTTCTCCCTGTTTGATACTCATTTTTAGAGATTGTATAACATACTATCAGTGCAGTTGGGTTAGTGAATATGACAAACTCCATAGAGTTTGGGGACAAGATCACACTTTATTTATTTATTTGTTTGTTTATTTATTTATCCAATTTACATAGCAACTCCATCTCACAAAACACAAAATATCTCACAAAGCATGATATTTGGGATGATGTACAATAACAGTATATTTTTATAGTGTTTATTCTTATTATAGATTTGTTGCTGTATTATTTTATTCTTTTTAACATTGTAAACCACCCAGAATCACCTTGTGGTAAGATGGGTGGCAAACAAATTTAATAAATACATAAATACATAAATAAACTATAAAAACAAAGCTAAAACAAGAAGTAGGAAATGAAAGGATGTTAATAATAACAATAATAACAACAACAGAGTCACCTCACTACTTCGCCAGTCTCTGGGATTCCCAGGCCTGCCTAGTCTTCAGGGACCTTCAGAAGTTCAGAAATGATGGAGCCAGCCTCATCTTGGAAGGGAGAATTTTCTGCAATGCGGCATCACAGCAGAAGAGGCCCACTGCTTAGGACCTGCCCAATGAAGCTCCCTAGAGGCCAGAACCCATAGCAGACCCTCTCTGCTGGATCTGGTGGGATGGGAAGATTTCACTGGGGAGAGGTGGTCCCTCAGATAATCCCATCTCGTGCCATGTAGGACTTTAAAGATCAACACCAAGACCTTTAATAAGCCAGAAATAAATGGAGAACCAGTGCAGCTTGCAAAGCAGTGGTGTAATGTGTGTTCTATCCGAAACACATATAATTGCTTACACCATTGCATTTTGCACAGTTGAAGTTTCCAGATATTCTTCAAGAGCAGCCCCAAGTAGAACACATTGCAGTAGTTCAACTGAAAGGTGATCAGGGCATGAGTGACATTGAGCAGTGCTCCTCAATCTAGGAACAGATGCTACTGATGTATGATACAAAATTGTGCAAAGCCCCCCCCCCCAGCCACAGCTGCTATTTGCTCGTCAAGGAGGAGTTGTGAGTCAAGGAGGACTCTCAGATTGTGCACAGGATCTGTTTGGGGCAGCACAACTCCATCCAGCACCAAAGATGGCATAGTCCCAGAACTGAAGGAACCCCAAACCCAAAGCCACTCAGTCTTGCTAGGGTTTAGTTGAAGCTTATTGTTGCCCATCCAGATCCCTACAGACACCAGAAACTGGAATAACACTCTCACACTAATTTTCCAGGAGGAGAGATGTATAATTGGCTATCATCAGCATATTGATGATACCTCTCCCCCACATTGATGGATGAGCTCACCCAGCAGTCTTAGGTAGACGGTGAATAGGAGAGGAAAGAGCACCAAACCTTGTGGCATACCACAGTGTTAGCTTACAAAGCTGATCCTAAAATAGGATGCTGGTTCTAATTTGCACCACCTAATAAGAAATGTGCTTAGGCAACATGTTCTGCATGCCATTCTAATTAAGAGAGATATTCCACTGTGACTCAACAATGCTGGGGCCACACACATAGTATAAGCATGTAAAATCTTGCTTTCTTGTAGCCTCTGTTTAAGTCCACCCCATATTTCATGTGTTCCCTTTTCTTCTTTACTTTAAGCATATTATATAGTTCTATATTTTTCTTTTCACTGATTTCCTGTGTTGGGCTACTTATGTTTACAGTTCCTGATCTCTCCTGCCTTTTCATGATCTTATTTATCTTCATCACTTGTCCTCCTTATTTCTCTGTGGTCCTTCTGCTCATGACATATTGCGCTCACTAAACCTTATTACCTATGTATCACTTTATCTCTTGGCCCCCAGAGCACATAATCTTCCCCTTGGAGGCTAATATTGCCTGACTTGATGCCTTCCAGATGTGTGGAGCTACAATTTTCAACAGAAGGGCTTTTCTTGACCAGGAGTGATGGGAATCGTAGTCCAACTAATTAAGGGTATGAGACTAGTCTAGAAAAGGCTGCTTAAGGTATTCAGCTAGCACTCCCTTTGTCTCACTTTAAGAAATTATTAAAAATGCAATGATTTCTCTTCCTGCATATTTTCCATGATGCTTTATTTGTATAGGTTTAAAAATTTTATGCTTAATGTTAAGTTAATTACTCAGGAACTTTAAACTCTTGCTTCCATTTTATCTCATCAAAAAGAACAAAATCGTTTCTTCCCTTCCCCTTGCCCCAACCTCAAATTTCCTCTGTTTTCGTTGTACGTGTCTTCAGTTGTGAACTTGCGGTCAAGGTTCTGCACATTTTATTCATGAACAGTGCCAGTGTATTTTAAGCTTTTTATAAATAATAAATGATGGTGATGATGCCATAGAGGTTCTCAAGGAACTTTAATACAAATGATTTATTTTTTTATTGATAAGGTTATAGGAGATGGACACATCCCCTTCTCCCAGGAATAGAGATCCCCAATGCACAGATAGATCCTAGGGCTCAAACATGGACAGAAGGACTACATTTTAATTTTAAAGTTTTAAAATTACTTTTTATATTTGGGGTAGGAATTGTTTTAATTTATTTTAGGACTGTTTGCTGCCCAGAGTCACTTGTTGAAATGGGCAGCCATTCAAATCGAATAAACAAACTAGTTGGCAGGGTACAAGCTTGTAAGTGTAAGGTGGAAATGAAGTTTTATGTGCCTCACAAACAACCAAGCTACTATGCCAGAGTAGTTGTGTCTAAATCTCTTGCATGCTCAGAATGTGGTTGCGAGAAAAAAAGTGGCTGCAGGATAGCTCAGGAGCAGGGGGTTGGACTAGATGACCTCCAAGGTCCCTTCCAACTTTATCATTATTATGGCTCGAATTCTCTGAGCTTGGCTTGGGGATTACAAATATTTCATTACCCTATTAGGCAAAGCTAATACCAAGTTCAAAAACACCTTACCCTAAAATGTGATAGGCCTTGTCTGAAGTTCAGTATTTCATGTGAGAACAGCTACTGTGTTACAGAATAATAGAATAACTCCAAGGTCTTCTAATCCAGCCCCCTGCTCAACTAGGAGATCCTATATCAGTGATGGCGAACCTTTTAGAGACCGAGTGCCCAAATTGCAACCCAAAACCCACTTATGCATCGTTTGGTGCCGGGTTGGTGTGGCCCATTGGCAGGGTGTGGCCCATTGGTGGGTGTGGCCCATTGGGTGGGTGTGGCCCATTGGGTGGGCGTGGCTGCAGTGGTAACGGCAGACTGGGTGGGACTAAAAAGTTCAATCAATCAATTCCAACTTTGCAAGATCTTTTTTTTCCCCACGAGAAGTTGAAATTGATTGATTGATTGAACCTTTTTTTTTCCACACGGCAGTGGAAGCCTGAAGCGAAAAGGTTTTATAAAACCCAGCTGAAGGCCTAGGACTGGGGCGAGGGCGTGCGTGCCCACAGAGAGGGCTCTGAGTGCTGCCTCTGGCACCTGTGCCATAGGTTCACCACTACTGTCCTATAACATTTCAGACAAATGGTTGTCCAATCTCTTCTTAAAAACCTCCAGCGTTGGGGCACCCAGCGATTAATTTTTCTAACTGCCAGGAATTTTATCCTTATTTCTAGATTGGTTCTCTCCTTGATTAGTTTTCATCATGTTTTTCTGAATTGCTGAAAGTTTTCTGTGAAGGAACCTTAAACTTCTTTTGCTTCTGGGCTAGTGGAATTATTATTCAAGAAAGGGCAAGAAAAGTTGGAAACACATTTTATTATACTGTCACTATCAGGTATATTATGAAGGCAGATCATGCCTTCCAAGGGTAGGGTTGCCCAATCAGTTTTATCCCAGGGTGGCCAGCCGTGGTTGGTCTTTGTCCCAAGCATGACCTGATTCTCATCTTAGTCACAGAAGAAACCTTGGGAGGAAGGCAGGAAGGGAGAACATGGGCTGTTCATGACATCCCAGTAAACAGTGTGGAGGGGAGGCAGGAACTGGGATCAAACTGAATCCAGCATGCTGAATGAGAGGAGAGGAATCCATAACAGGCAGAAGAATGGGGCAAAAGGGATTGACAATGCTGCCTCTGGACAGCAAGCATCGTAGCTGGGCTAGAGCAACCTTTTCCCAGCCTTGTTTACATTCCTGAAATCTTTCCCTGCTGCTTTGTGCCTGCATTTTCCTTTCACCTCTCCCCCACCGTCTCCCACAAGATCCGGTGTACTTGCTTCAGGGATGGTGTTTTTGTGTTGAACTGTAATGAGATTTCTGCTTGGCTGCGTAGAGAGAGGATCCAAAGCAGACATCTTATGATGTCTTCCCACACCATGCTTCCAGTCAGTCTGATGTAACTCTTTTCCCACCAGGATTGATTCTTCTGAAAAGCAGGCCTCTGTCATATCCAGCCCGAATATGTGTAACATAGGGGCAGGGAATTAAAACAACAACAACAACAATAGCACAGTGATTGCAACTCGGCAGAATGCTAAATCACAGGTGAGCACTCTGAAGCCCCAGGGTCTTGTCCTTTCTTTGCACCCCCCAATAATTTTTTCTACAAAAAAATGGCACAAAGACTCCAGACATTTTGAGGTGGGACATAATGAAAACTATAACATACACCCCAAAATTTAACTTTGTAAAAAATCAGAGGAAACTAAAATCCCATTCACTCAGAATGAATGGAAGACCCGCATATCCTGGCTCCACCACTCATCTGTATGACACAGATTCATCGTAGCCTCCAGACATCTAAGGTTTTGCAAATAATCTTGCATTAATAGGTCATTTTACTTTCTCTGCACGGCCTCCCCTCATCTCCCCTTCCAACATGAAACCAGGAACCATAGTTAGGTTTTAATAATCACTATCTGAACAAGGCAGGATAATAAATTGTGGTTTGAAATTAGGGGGACAAACCTGAAATTGCAGGGACAAACCAAGGTAAATCTGTTTAGAAAACAGTTTCTAAACAATTCACTTTACTTAGTGGAAAGTGGAAGAAAATATTTCTGACCTCCATATAACAACACAGGAAAATGAATATGAGTATCAAGAAACATTGTGAGCCAATTCTTATTCACATATCATTAAAATAATATTCAGTATTTCATTCAAAGGCAGCACCACGGATGTGTGCTGATATACAAGGCATCTGTCCTGCTATTCTGCTGCTGAGATCTTGGTTATAGACTGCCACACCTGGGAGTCAGAAGAAATCTTTTTAGTTGGATGGCTTGGTAGAACACGGGATACATCTTTGCAACTTTAATGCCAAAACTATACTTTGGAGGCTCAGAGAAGAAAGCAGATTCCTCGACACCTGTCTCAGAGCTATCCAGCATCTCAGTGGTAGGCTAAGCAGATGTACACTTAGCTCTCTTCTCCCTCCTTGAGGCTAGAATGTGACAAAAGAACAAGGAAAATCATGCAGGGCTGGGAGGAGAAAGATGTGGAATAAGAGACTTGCATAAAAACAATGCATAACCTAGATCAATGTTTCTCAACCTTAGCAACTGAAGTACACACATCTTAAAGTTGCCAAGATTGAGAAACACTGATCTAGGTAAAAGGTTGTTAAGTGAAGCCTATATTTAAGAGTGGATCAAAAATAATGTGTTGGTTATAGGAAAACAGATGTAGGTAGAGTACCTCCGAATTGTTCATGATTTCAAGAACAATTGGACAATTTAGTCATCACTTTACATCCTGTCCTTTGTTTCAGGAGTTCTGGATGGCAATTGTTGGATTATTTCTCTTTATTCTTCAGTAAAGTGACTTCTGCAGAAATAGCAGGTCAGAATTATGTGTGCAATAGCATTCAGGCTTAAAGTGTTAAGGTAGTTGGGAATAAAAGCTTTCAATACTTTTGTAGTGTTTCTTGTTATCTAGCCAGTTTCTCCATTCATGAATTTTAAGATGAAAACTTTGAATGGAATTTCAGGGTTTTCCCTACTTCTTAAACTAAATGTAAGTCTCCTGAAAGTCAAGCTTGATTTGAGCAACATATGTTTTGCTAAGCTCCTGCCCTTTCAATTTCATGTTACTGTATAATAGTATATTTAAATTACTTTTGCTCTTCTTAGTTAATTTTAAGTTAAAATGAGTATACTATGTTACAGTAGACTTACTAGTTGTTTATTAGACTTATTACATCTTTTTAAATCTAATCATAATTTCTTCTGGCAAGACGAATATGGAGGCAAAAGGGGCAAGCAAAAGATTCTGAGAGGATATGAACAACTTGGGGAAAAGAAAGAAACATCACAGCATCAGTCGGGCTCTCTTTCTTCATCCAACAATCAAAGGCAGGAGAACTTATGAAAGGAACTTGTAAGTAAAATAAATTTCCCTCCCACATTTAACAAATCACTTGAATGGGACCTTCAAACAGAACTGGAAAAACAACAGCTGCTAATTCTTTCACTATCTGTCAGAGAAGAGCTAAATGAGAATCTGGATTCTCTCCCAGTCTCTCACTGTGTGTCTCCAGTGCAACTTGCTAGTTCACCTGCTAACCTCCAGGGAAATAAAAATAAGCTTAAAAATAAGATGCAAAATCAGAATATGGAGACACTCCCGTGGGAAAATTCAACGGAGTTTATGGCAAAGTAATGCTTTCTTACTGCGCAAAGTGTTATTTCATTATTTGAGCAGCTGTCGGGTATAAAATATGACCTGGAATTGCTGAAAAAAAGACTTTGAAGGGCACAGGTAGATCCTTTACGGGGTGCAGGCAAGACTTTAGGCAAAGAAGGATGCAGTGGAAACAGTACAAACAAAAATTTTTCAGACCAATCCTTGCTGCTCTCAAAGAAACAGCAAACATCCAGTTGAGGTTTGACATAGAAATGCCTGCAATGTAGGTAAGAGCTTAGAAGGCAATGATAAACTACCAGCTGAAAATCCAATTCCTCTGAGTCAGATTGACCCCTTTAATTTTAATAGACAATTTTTCTTTCCCCAGAAACAGGCTGCAGAGCAAAAGTCAGCATTATATGGGCTTTGTATACCATTCCTAATTTTTTTAGGACATCACCAAGCCAAACAACTGCTTACTCAAAGAATAAGGGATATGGAATTTCAGACTGAAGTGAAAGGGCTGCTCCAATATGGATAAATAAGGGCACTTGGGAACCAGCAAGGTATCTACAAAATCTAACTTTCCCAAACTGAGAACGGCATTTTTCAAAGCCTGGCATAACATCCTATATCCACACTGCTGCCAGGCAGATACTCCAAAACTTCATTAACCAAGCGTAGCTGCCCGTGTGGTAACAAGGAGATCGAAACCATTTCACATGTATTACTACACTATAAATTCTACAGGAATATCAGATCTGCTTATATTTTACTCTGAATATGTAAATTTCTGGGAAAACCAGACAATTTCTATGTGAACCATCTTCTAGAAGATTTGAAACCGTTTATCACCTATGCAGTAGCCAAAATCTGTGTTGCTGTGAAAATAAGGCATAACTAGTTACAGAAAGAATCACTTTTGTTTCATTTACCACTTTAGATGTAACACTTACTAGCTATCTTGCTTTTAGGTAATACATATTTTACTTCATAGTCTGCAATATTTTAGATTTACACTTGCGTAGGTAATTAATGCACCATTATAGCAGTGTATGTCACATTTTTACGTGTTATTTTATTCTTTTATGCTAATATTTTATCTCATCTGTTTGATTTTACTTTATAGTGGGGTTTTTTTTGCTGGTTATTGATCAGTTAAACTATCTTACATTTACTACTAAAACTCACATTTGTTTGTACCCTTAAATTAGTCCAAACAGTGCATTATACAATTTTTGAATTAAAGTAACTAAAATCGCTAACTTAAAGAATGTGTAAAAAAAAATCTACATTACTCCTGTAGAATTGAAATTTCCATGATTTTCGGACCAGTTTTATTTGCAAAGTTGTGGCTGTTGCAGTGTCTCTGTGGTCACATGATCATGATTTCCAATGCTGCCTGCCAGCTTCCAACAAGCAAAGTCAATGGGGAAGCCAACAGGAAGTCAGAAATTGCTCTTGCTCCCACTGCTTTTTTGCCTGTCTGCGGTCATTCTGTTTATCTGTTTGGGTAAATAAATATTGACTTATTATTGATGTTTGTTTGCCACTTTAATTATTTTTCTAATTGTGATATATACTCTTTTTAGATGATCAAAGGACCATCTAGCAGAGTAAAACAAAATACATTCAGCCTAAAATTTAATGTTCATTCTGGTCACATCCAATTGCACTACCTGTCTCTCAAAGGATGACCCAAGGAGTCAGAGAATGGTCCAGTTATATATACTGTAAGCTTGATTCCTGGTGATTTTAGGGGCACATACTATTACTGTCCTGGCAATGAGATGAAGTTCTTGGCCACTGCCTTTCTGTGGTTATTTTTCTATTTGTAAACTTAACCTATAACTCAAGGATTTCCTAATAACATCCCACCCAAGTATTAACCAGAGTAGACTCAGTTTGGCTTTTCAAGACTGCACAGAGACAATGGGAATCAAAATAATTAGGGGATGTTTTCTGCCTTATTCGCCTCCCCTCTACAATATTCATTCTTTTAGCTCTAAGGGAATTTTCTATTAGATGTCTTCGTCTCTGTTCAGGGTGACCAATGTTTGCCTTTCTTCCTCAGGGGTTATCAGTGTATTTCTTATTCTGGTCTTACACAGCATCTATTATACATGTCTAACTTTTTGTAAGTCTTACATTTTGCAAAAGTGGCTGTTACAAATTGCGACAGAAATTCTCACTGCTCAATTTTTGTCTCATGTATAGGAAAAAAAACCTTGCTCTTTCAGACAAGTGTTGACACAGTCTTTTGTCAAAGATTGCAAGCTGAAGCCCATACCAAAATCCCCATTACTCAGATTTGTCAAAGCCCACCCACTAAACACATTTGAGCAGAGATTTGAATCAGACTCTAGCCGCTGCTGTCTGGGGGATTTTATTTTATGCATTCTGGCCTCCATTGGTCCTTCACTGGATATTTTCATACAATGGATAAACATAGGTCAGAAATATATTAAAAGAATTCAGGAGATAACGATATGTTTCTCCTTGCTGAAGTGTGTTGCAGAGATGACTGTAGAGATTCTCTACAGCTTCAGTGCTAGGGATTTAGTCTGATTCAATTCTTGTTAAACCAAACAGCAATTTATACCACCACAGTTTTAGCTTAATTCAATTCACGCAGCCATTGCTTTTTCCCTGCATGAATTGTATGCACATATGGTAAATTGGTCATGTGCATCAGACCTAACTAACAGCATATCACCAAGAAGCTGTGAGAGAAAATCCACATCCCTTGTTGTGAGCATGCTAGCAATTTGTACTTGTGCCAATGAACATGACCAGTCTGCCACAAGCAGCATATTCCACTTCGGTAGAGGGAAGGGGAACACACAGTTTCCAAAACCAAAGATTTTCACAATGGATATAAAGACTGTTTCTCCCTGCATGATATTTGCTTATTGCTGTGGAAAATCCAGCCAATGTGGATCCCCCTCTGCCACAATATGATCTCTCTTTTTGACAGTCCTTAGGGAGGTCCCTCCATCTGCCTCCCTGCCCAATAGGCTTAGGGTGTTTTTACAAGTGATGATGCTAAAAAAGGCTCTTAGTCTGGAATATGTCATTTGTAAATGCTATTACTGTGAAATAGAAAAGAAGAATAAGAAAGCCATTTTAAACTGAATGTACCTGTCAGCCATTGTGGGTTTTACATTTACATTATAGATGTTTAAACCAAGTAATGTCTCTGACTTTTTTTTTTTTGCAAATTGTAGGTTTTACATTTACATTCTTTTGCAAAAAAAAAAAAAGAACAGATTTTTTTTGTAAATGCTAAGGAAAACGTTGCAATCATTTTATCTGTAAGCACGTATGCAAAATTCAACCCATGTGTATTACACACTTTACTTCTTTGTTCATAAATTCTGAACCTAGCCACTTCATATCCCAAGATTGTGCTTTCCCACCTCTTTCTCAGCCTCAGGGGGGGAAAGGCAGATACAATGCATTTACAGAAATTCAATATAAAGAAAAGAACCCCCATTCTCAGCTCAGGAAGAAGGAAGATTATGTATGTGGAAAGTTGCGAAGAGAGGGAACAAGACTAAAAACAGATAATACTGTAAAAATGTCATTGTGCAGACAACCTTTGGTTTGGGAAAATATTTAAACTGAGTTCAATTCTTAGTGTCTCTGGGCTATAGTCTCAGGATTTCTCCTATCCAAATATTAACCAAATCTGATGCTTAGATATTTCAAGATTAGTCAAAGTCATTTTGGTACTACGAACTCTTAAGATTATACTATCACCCTTAAGCTGTTTGAGATTTCAACTTGCTGAAGTACATTGCAAACTGCAAATGTCTGTGAAATCTGAAGCTGAAAAACAGTATATGGTGGAGGACCGCCAAATTATGTTAGAGCAGTGGTGGTGAACCTATGGCACGGGTGCCAGAGGCGGCACTCAGAGCCCTCTCTGTGGGCACGTGTGCCATCACCCCAGTCCTAGGCCTTCAGCTGGGTTTTATAAAACCTTTTCGCTTTAGGCCTCCACCGCCGTGTGCAAAAAAAAAAAAAAGAGGTTCAATCAATCAGTCAATTTCAAAGATCTTGCAAAGTTGGAATTGATTGATTGAATTTTTTAGTCCCACCCAATTTGCCGTTACCACCGCAGCCACGCCCAGCCAATGGGCCACACCCAGCCAATGGGCCACACCCACCTGGCACCCGACGATGCATAAGTGGGTTTTGGTTTGCAGTTTGGGCACTCAGTCTCTAAAAGGTTCGCCATCACTGTGTTAGAGGCTTATAACAAAGTTTGCCTGCCAACTATGTAGACTGCACTAATCTTATGGATTGCCATTGGAAACTAGGAGAGTTAGAACAGGGTTGGGCTTTGGATCTTTGCTATACACATTCATAAATTTAACTGTAGCTAAAGCCTCCAGATGCACATGTCTGACTCCTGAAATGAACCTTGGGCAAGGGACTAAACATTCAAATGTATCATACATATGATCTGATTACTTCACAATGATTTGTCACTAAGCTGAGCAATATTGTTTATACCCGTGAAGAACAATGTGAACATTTGCTCCTACTCACCCACCTGTGTTCTGCATGCCATTCTAATTAAGAGACATATTCCACTGTGACTCAATAATACTGGGGCCACATGTATAGTATAAGCATGTAAAAACTTGCTTTCTTGTAGCCTCTCTTTAAGTCCACCCCATATTTCATGTGTTCCACTTTCTTCTTTACATTAAGCATATTATATAGTTCTGTATGTTTCTTTTCACTGACTTCCTGCTACTTATGTTTACAATTCCTGATCTCTCCTGCCTTTTCATGATCTTATTTATCTTCATCACTTGTCCTCCTTATTTCTCTGTGGTCCTTCTGCTCCATCACATACTGCGCTCACTAAACCTTATTACCTATGTATCACTTTATCTCTTGGCCTCCAGCACATAATCTTTCCCTTGGAGGCTAATATTGCCTGATCTGATGCCTTCCAGATGTGTGGAGCTACAATTTTCAACAGAAGGGCTTTTCTTGACCCGGAGTGATGGGAATCATAGTCCAACTAATTAAGGGTATGAGACTAGTCTAGAAAAGGCTGCATAAGACTTAATGAAACAGTACCAAAATGATGAAACAGTAAACATGCAAGTGATAAATCAGCCTGGTTCAATTGTCTTATAACCAATATTTGCTATCCTGCATCACTGTTAAGATTTTCTTGAGTGCAGACAAAAGAGTCTTCCTTTTAACTGATTTTTTTTTTTTTTGCAGTGGGCTCTGGATTACCTTTTTCTAATCTCTGCCTCAACCCCAACAATTTATAACTCTGAGACTGTGACATTTCCATTTTGGTTAATATCATAAATAGCTTTGAACAATGGATAATATTCTATTTCTTATTTTAGTGTCATCATAGCAACAGCACTTAGATTTATATACCGCTTCACAGTGCTTTACAGCCCTCTCTAAGCGGTTTACCAAGTCAGCATATTGACCCCAACAATCTGGGTCCTCATTTTACCAACCTCAGAAGGATGGAAGGCTGAGTCAACCTTGAGCCGGTGAGAATCGAACTGCCAAACTGCTGGCAGCCAGCAGTCAGCAGAAATAGCCTGCAGTACTACATTCTAACCATTGTGCCACCAAGGCTCATACGAGAGGAAAGGCAGTGACCAGTTCAAAGACACTCTACATTATTTTGCAAAGTTGTAGATACTCCATAGGATTTCCTCTCCCAGTTTGTCTGAATCTTTCTTAAAAGTGGTTCCCTGAACTGGGCAAAATTGTCAAGAAAGGGCTTAACCAATGCAGAATGAAGTGGAAAAATAATTTCCTGTGATTTGAAAATTGGATTTGCCTTTTTTGCAGCTTCATCATATGGATGTCTCACATAAAATATGTAATCGTTTCAGGATTTTTTCACAGTACTGTTACCAAGCCAGTTATCCGTCATCTTGCACACTTGACTTCTGTTTTCAATTTCATTCTAGCTACTTTCAACCCATTTCTCTTACCTATTAAAGTTGTTTGGATTCTACTTCTGACTTCTATCCCATCTAACTTTCTGTCATCTGCAACTTTGTGCATTCCCTTTTCATCCAAGCCATTAATAAAAGAATTGATGAAAGCAAAATTTAAGACTGAAACTGCTGCATGTCATTTAATCCTAACCTCCAATTTGGTAATTGTTGATAAGCTTTCTTTGTTTCCCATTTTTGAGAAAGATATGTACCCAATTAACTGTTATTTCATCCAGCCATCCTCTATTCATTAACTATGCTTGCTAATGTCATGGAGTCTCACAATTTTTTCACGAAAATTACCTAATCAACAAGTGAGAGAAAGTTTGTCTTCAAAATATATTCTTGAGAAATTCACGCTAATTTCTAGCAATTACGAAATTGTTTTAAAGTGATTATAGGTGGATTATTTTTTTAAAAGTCTTTAATTAGATGAAATCCTTTACAATTTGCTTTAAATGTTTTTCATGTAACAATGTTAGACTAATTAGCCAATCATCCCTTTGATCCTCCTTCCCTTCTCCTCCACCCCTTTTGGGAAGACAGGGACAATATCCATTCTGCAGCATTTCTCAGAGGTAATGCATAACAATTCAGTCAGATATCAGCAACTTCCTGCAGTGCTGTAGGATGCAATGTATCTAACTCCAGAGATTTCATTTTAAGTGAATTCATTCTAAGTGAATAGCTATTCCTAGCATATGTTTCTATCAACCTCAAACTTAAGACCCACTCTTCAGTGACCACTGCCTACTGTAATATACCCACAGAGAAAACTGAGCCAAAATAAATGTTGACTACTTGGCTCTACTTTGTGACCAATAAACATGTTGAAATCTTCTCCAAGAAGCTGACAAAGTGACATTTTTATCTTTCTTTAATTTTGAACATATCTAAAGACACTTTTGTTGACCTTTGCATCCTTTGCCAACCTCAGCTCATTCTCAGCTTTAACCTTTATTATACTTTCATATCCTTTTTTGCGACATCTCTCTCTGGCCATCTCCAATATCTGTCCCTTTTTTATCTTCAGAACTTCACTAAGATTTGTATGTAGCCCCACTGGTTTCCAGTAGTATCTGCAGGCAAAATCAGAGCAGGGGAGAATAACAACTAACAATAACTCAGCCTCGTTCATTTTTCTGCCATGATTCCTCTAAGTGTCTCTTCACAGTTGCTTTATTAGACACAGCTTTTCAGAAAACCAAATACAGCTTGGGATTGACTGGAGGCAAGGCAGGAGCAACTTCAACCAAGTGTAAGACAGAGCTGCCTATGCCCTTTAGGTAGCCTTCAAGTTCCTGGGGTGGATTATTCTAATAATTATTCTTGCACTCTTGCAGAAATCCAGAACTGCACTTTGAACAGAAAATGATTTGACCATGGCAGATGTCAGTGTCTTCATTATCCAAATAACCTCTTATCTGCTCCAGAATAAACACCAGACCAAATGAATGCCTGCATGTGTATGTAAGAGGAATCACAGTTGCTTGATTGCCCCAAGTTGCCACAGAGGCTATGAATTCCTGAGCCATTCCAGTATCCTCAGTCAAGGAGACTGAAATAATCCAAGATCATGAACCAACCCTATGATGAATTTCAGGCAACTGCCAAAGAACACTAGTCTAGCTTGTATGCGTAATCCAACTTAATACACAACTAGTCAGTCTTTCTGGTCACTGCAATGATATCATGGGTGACTGTAACCACCACTCTTCCTTGGTTTAATGTCATGATGGCTACACAACCTTAAGCTTTCTAAAAGTGGCTGCTGAGTCAGGTCTAAGTAATACATGTAAGGTTAACATGCTAATAGATGGCAATACTTTTCCTAATTGCAGTGTCCTGAAAAGTACAATGAGGGCTATCAAACTGACTGTTGCTGCTTATCTACCAATACAGTTTTCCTGTATTTGTCAGCTTCAACCACTTTTCCCTTACTGCAATCACAATGTAGGCTGAGAGTAGCGTTAGTCTATGGTAACCAACATCAAAAGGTATCTGATAGCACGTTCTCTGACTAACCAATTTTACTGAAAGGCATTAGCTTTTCTGAACTGCAGTTCACTTCATCAGATTCATAGAATGGTTCATCTGATGTAGGGCTTAAACTGAAGTGAGATGTGGGAGGCAGAGGAACAGGAAGATAGGCTGGTTATGCAGATGCAGGTTACATATGAGACAGATTACAAGTACTTTATCAATTAACAGTTAAAGTGAATTAAAAGCCTGTTGTGTTTGTTGAGACCTTCTGAGATTGCCTGAAATCTTTTGATAGAATTTCTTGCTTATCGGTGTTCTTAAAATCCCACTTTTCCAAAATAGTCATCTGAGGTCTGCTAAGGAGTGTCTTGGAAGGTTGAAATGCTCTGATATTACTTTATCCTTGTGTTCCAATGTCAGACTTGCATCCATTTTTTCCACACTGTAGAACCCAGAAGGGCAAATGATGGTTTGTATTACATTGGAAGGAAGAGCATGTGAAGGCATCTCTAATCTTGTGTGTGTACTTGTTGGGGCTTGTGATGGCACTGCGGATGTAGATGTGGGAACAAAGTAAACATTTCAGTTTATTGCACGGTCTGATTCCCATATTGGCATCATTAACCTGTTGTTGCTTATGAGAATCTGCTTCAGGTTGGATGGTTGTTCATATGCAAGTATGGGCCTGTTATCCAGTGCTTGAGACATGCAGCCTCATTGTCCAGCATGGGATTAATAATTAATAAAGCTTATTAATCAAGTTTTTGAATGATTTTTTGCTGTGAGCTATAGGTGACAACCAGTGGCATTCTGTAATTCTGTTTCTATGGTCTGTCTTTTAGTAAGTCCTCCCTGAGCATTGATCTGGCTCTATTGATTTGTCTATTGATCTTGTTGGGTGGGTAGTTCAGTCTCTTCAATGCCAGGTTTTATTCCTTAAGTCGAGCATGTCTGTCAAGTGTGTCAAAACAAATGCGGATGTAACTAGAGCTTAGCTAAATATGACAGATTTGGTGATGTATTCTGGGTAGAGCTGGAAGCATGTAGATATGTTTTTCTGTATAAGGTAGTGTTTATGTGTGTCTAGCTAGCTTATAAAAACTAGTGACACCAATGAAGTGGATTTATTCTGTAAATAAGTCTAGGCCAGGGGTGTTAAACTGCCGGCCCGCAGGCCGGATGCGTCGTGCCAAAACCACGCCCACCCCATTGCCGGCAATGGAAAAAAAGTCACGATACGTCGCGACACATCATGTGACATTGTGAGTTTGACACCCCTGGTCTAGGCTGAGGTTAATGGTGGAATGGAAATTGTTACAATGAATGATGCAATTTGATAATTATTTTCCATTGGTTCAGATGATGAAAATATCATAAATGAATCTCAGATAAAGGAAGGGCTTCAGGGGTTGAGAATTAAAGTTTTGTTTTTAGGCTGCCATGAAGATGGCATATTGTGTGCGAGTGGCTTTGCCTCTGATTTGAAATTACATGCTACTGCCAAAGATAAAATAGATGGGGATGAGTACAGTTACACACTCTGATGGCAAAATAGTCTGTTTTGCCATCGATATATGTTCTTGATGGCTTGAAGTCCCTTATGGGGAATGGTGGTATATAGGACCACCAGATACAGAGTGGCTAAAATGGTTAACTGGATGATTGCCTATGCAGTCTGGTTTTCTTAGGAAGTGTGTGGTATCTCTTACATGTCTGGAAGTGCTAGGGCCTAAGGTCTGAACACAGATCCCATGAAGCGTGATATTCCAGTCGTAATAGTACTGATGCTTGAGATGATGGGGGAGACAGGTTGCCTAGATTGTGTAATTTGGGAAGTAAATAGAAGCTGCCTGCTTGGAGCTCCTGTAGTGTTTCCATGTAAATGTAGTCCTGTATTCCTTAGGAAATCCTTTCATCAAATTGCACAATTCTCTCCGACAGGTTGCCATGGAATCTGGTGGGAGAAGTTGTTGGAAAATTGTGCTAAAGAGTTGTTTCTCAGCTTCCTTGGCATAATTTACCTTAGTTATTATGACAACTGCCCTTTGTCAGCTTGTTTGATCCAACTACCAGTAAGGGAATGATTGTCTAACAGCTTGTTAGTTTAGTTATCCCACTTTACAGCATGTGGACAGCTGTACAATAATGTAAGATTTATGCCCTTCTTGAAGCTTATTTATGTCCCTATAACTTCCCGTGTATGGTTTTGTTTCACTTTAATGTAAAAGCTCATCTTTAAAGTCTCAACTCCTGGTGACTTTATGGGCAATTTTATAGTTTTCTTTGCAGTAATATGGAGCAGCTGAAATGAGGCTAACCAACCTAAAAAAAGCCTAGGCTGTATCCTTAAGTCAGCACTACCTTATTCTATGTTGCATCACTCCAACAGTGGAGGTTTGCCTCACCAACTGATGGTGTAGTCAAAGCCAAGCCAAAGAAGAAAATTAACTTGTTTTCATAACTAGCACACTTGAGCAATACCATTGGGCAGTGATTAGTAATAAAAACATACAACAGAAGCAGCGTAGGAGCTAGCAGCAGGGACCACAAGTTTAGCGCTGGCATTCTTTTGTGCTGATTCAAAGAAGGGTGAATAACAAAACCAGCTCAGGATTGCATTTGGAATAAATACAGGAAAAACTATGCTTGGCAGAGTTTATGTCCTGAGAGTTATCGCTGTAACTGAAGTCCCCCATCATTACTACTTCATGTATATCTTGGAACGATGTATAATTTCTTCTGGAAAGCTGCTCCACCTCACCTGTTTCCTTAGGTGGGCAACACTTAATTTAATTTCCAGATGTTCTCTACTATTATCACCGAATCATTTGACTGGGATTGCTGTGCAGGTGGGGATATTTTTTACACAGTGCAAGTTGCAACATCCCGCACTTAATCGACAGACCAAAACCCGCGTGAAGTTAGTCGCCCACGCGCGGGGTCCCTACCAAAGAGTGGGAGGGAGGGGGGAGACTCGGTAAGAGCACCGAGGCCGCGTCTTCCCACGAGGAAGCCGCTTGGGATAATTGCATTTGAATTTGTTTACTTCAGCGCTCGACGTTGCTCCTTCCGGCCACCTGGAGCCAGGCCCGCCCAGGCCGCGAAGCGTTTGGAGCGGGAAGACGGGAGCGGGGACGCGGGAGGTGGACTGAGGTCCTCCGGCACTGCCGAACGAGCAAGGGCCCCTCCCGAAAGTGCTACACAGGAACCCGGGGCCAGCGTTGTGTTATATTAAATAAAGTGGCAGCTTTAAGAGTAGGCAAACCAGCTGCTTTGCAGTGTTTCTCAACCTTGACAATTTTAAGGCATGTGGACTTCAACTCCCAGAATTCCACAGCCAGCAATGCTGGCTGTGGAATTCTGGGAGTTGAAGTCCACATGCCTTAAAATTGACAAGGTTGAGAAACATTGTCCTACAGTAAATAAAAAAGGACCGTGAGAGCGAACAATTTGTTCGCCTCCTCCCATCAGTCAGTCAGGCTGCACCAGTATCTGGGTGCGACGATACCGCCTGTTTTTAATAGCAGGTAAACCCTCCGTCTTTGTTACTCACAACTTCCAAAGCTAGATAGGTTTCAACTTTTTGTTGCATGCTTTCATTTATGTCATTTATAGTGACATGACTGAAGCGGATTTATTCTGGGCTGAGGTTGATGGTGGGGTGGGATTATGATAACTCCTAGAATTGCTAAACAGTGGACGGGGTTATAGACATCTATTTTTTTATCGGGCTCCGGGCCCCAAAATTCTGCAATGTCCTGAGATTGCCTTCAAACACACACACACACACACGCAACACTTCACTGCTGGACTGGGAGGGAGGAGAGAGAAAGATCAGTGCTCCTAGTCGCCCACATCAAATAGGAGCAGAGCCGACCACACGCTCCGAGACATCCGAGTGTGTGGTTGTGAATCACATGACCAAAAGCAGCAAAGGAGTGGGGGGGAAGAGGGAGAGAAAGCAAGAAAGCGATGAACTATCTTGTTTCTCGCCATCCAAGCCTCTTGCACCATTCCCTTCCAACTTATTACTGTACTCCTTCGTCTGACGAGATATAGTTGCGGTCTGTGATGAAAGGAAGGCTAGAAGTAGGTCTGAATGTAAAGATCAAAAGGACCGGTGCCTTCGGGTGAGTTCCAGCCTAAACCACGTCAGGAAGTATCTTGGAGTGACAGACCAGTCGATGGTTTAAAAAAAAAAAAAACAGCTGCAGAAGGCACCAGGCAAAAATACTCAGAGGAATGGACTGCGGGGCAAAGGAAGCAAAATTCACCCATCTTCTCCCCATTGCTTTTCTATTGCAAGTCCTCACTCCCCCACCCTTACATGCTTTATTTCCTTTCGGAGTGCCTGGAAGTAAAGTCAGCCATTTATGATTTAACAAAACAGTTATGATGTAACCTTTTGTTAAGAATTTCCTGGACAGAGCTGCAAGATAGGCTTAACACAGTGTATATGGAGCACCTCTGAGAGTTAACATGCTGTGGCAAATGCTACAGCAGCCTGTCTGGCCTTCATGCAAATCCTACAGCACTGAGAGCAGGCATGCATGGCAGACTGCTGTGACAATGTGTCTAGAAGCCAAGGAGGCGTCCTTAATGGAGCCTCATGCTGTGGCAGGTTCACTGCAGAAGTGAGCAGTTACCTTGCTTTGGATAGGAAAGAAGAGTCGTATACACATTGATCAGCATGAGCATAGATTCCATATGAGTGAAGGTTGTGTCTGAATAGACATGTTTGGAATTGCCCTGTCATGTGAGTGTGCCTTTTTTTGTAAATGGGGATGATTGTACCCACTATTCTTCAGTGAGTTGGAAGGAAAGGGGGTTTAAAATATTCATAGCATCTTTTCTGTATGTGTGTATGACAAATCCACAAACTGTCATAGTTCATTACAATCAATGTATAAGCATCATTCACTTGAAACCCTAAGATGTTTTCAAACGAGTTCTTTCTTAGATAAGTTGCTGGGTCCATTGCATTCACAAGCCAAAAGAGTCCTCAGGAAGGCACTCAGCTGAAAGTGCCAGGAACATGGTTAATCACTGCAGAGAAAGGTCAGCTACTGTGGGCAAGTTGTCTTTCAAGGAAACCTGTCAGTCAGTCAGTCAGTCAGTCAGTCAAATGCTTAAGAATTTCTGTATTTTTAGAAACATAAGTGTAATCTCTTTTTAAAAAGCAGAGGAACACAGAGGTGAGAACCTTAACAAACCCTGATTTAAGCTCTAGTTAGCATTACAGGTTAACTGAATTCCAAATAATTGCAAACAAGATTGCACAAGAAAACTCTGCTTGTTTTAAAATATCTTTAGACTTCAGTCACTACAGATTGGCTTGCTGCTTGTTTTATGATATGCACCTTCCCCTTTTATGTGTTACCCAAATCTTCAGAAGCCTATACTGGCCACGAGGGCCCAACAGCTGTTAGCATCTGCAAGAAATTCAGTCCTGATTGATTTAAGTAAAAGGAAAACACCCACCATGTTGACCAAATGACATATCATTGATCATGATAGAAGGAAAGTAGCTATCAATCACTAGGCAGGTTGCTGAGGAGTGGGGACACAAGATATTAAAAGAATGGACAACAGCAAGGAAAGTACGTTTGTATTACCTGTGCTGAAGCCATATTTGATACAACAGTGACACTGTTTTTCAAAAAGCTTAGTTATCTCATAGTCATCTAAAAAAGAAGGGCACAACAGATTCTTGAAATGGCATCTTCCAGCAGGATTTATAATCTAAG
>NW_015391660.1:21393-23761 GCF_001527695.2 Protobothrops mucrosquamatus | reverse complement strand
TGGACTTCATCTCCCAGAATTCCTCAGCCAGCGCGGACCACTTGTGGACTTCATCTCCCAGAATTCCTCAGCCAGCGCGGACCACTTGTGGACTTCATCTCCCAGAATTCCTCAGCCAGCGCGGACCACTTGTGGACTTCATCTCCCGGAATTCCTCAGCCAGCGTGGACCACTTGTGGACTTCATCTCCCGGAATTCCTCAGCCAGCGTGGACCACTTGTGGACTTCATCTCCCGGAATTCCTCAGCCAGCCAGAATTCTGGGAGTTGAAGTCCACATATTTCCAAGCTGCTTTAGATTGAGAAGCACCCTTCTGGCAGATTCCTCTGGCTCTTTGGCCGCTACGAAACTGTTTTTGTTTTTTTTTTAATTTTTTAATTCTGCAACTCTCCTTTATTTTATTCCTGATAGATTTTCTCTGGCTTATTCTTGCATTTATCCTTTCTTCTTTTTGCTCCCTCCTGCTTTGCTCCGAGTTGATTTTAAGACCATGTTTTTCTTCATGGCTGTTGTCCTTAGCTGATGTGGTTTTGTTCCAGAGCCAGAAATTCAGGGTGCAACTTTCTCAGAAATGATAAATCAGCAATCCAGCAGGCCTTCCATGACCTCATGCGCCTTTCCCACTTAAAGGAGCGAAAAATCTGTATTCTGGCCCTGACGTTATGCGCCCTCCTTTGATCCAGATATTATAATCAATGCAGACAGTTCGGAGAGAAAATGCAATTTAACCCTTGCCTTTAAAAGCCCCTGTCTGGTTTTACACCGGAATGGAATATTCTTCTGTAAAGAAAATGCTGAATCAAACACATCAAAAGAGAAGGACGAGGGGGGACAGGATAGCAGTCTTCCAGTATCTCAGGGGCTGCCCCAAAGAAGAGGGAGTCAAGCTATCCTCCAAAGCGCCTGAAGGTAGGACAAGAAGCAACGGATGGAAACTAATCAAGGAGAGAAACAACCTGGAACTAAGGAGAAACTTCCTGACAGTGAGAACAATTAACCAGTGGAACAACCTGCCTCCAGAAGCGGTGGATGCTCCAACACTGGAAGTTTTTAAGAAGAGACTGGACAGCCCTTTGTCCAAAATGGTATAGGGCAGTGATGGCGAACCTTTTAGAGACTGAGTGCCCAAACTGCAACCCAAAACCCACTTATGCATCGTCAAGTGCCGGGTGGGTGTGGCCCATTGGGTGGGTGTGGCTGCGGTGGTAACGGTAGACTGGGTGGGACTAAAAAGTTCAATCAATCAATTCCAACTTTGCAAGATCTTTTTTTTTCCCCGCGAGAAGTTGAAATTGATTGATTGATTGAACCTTTTTTTTTTGCACACGGTGGCGGAGGCCTAAAGTGAAAAGGTTTTATAAAACCCAGCTGAAGGCCTAGGACTGGGGCGACGGCACGCGTGCTCACAGAGAGGGCTCTGCGTGCCACCTCTGGCACCCGTGCCATAGGTTCGCCACCACTGGTATAGGGTTTCCTGCCTGAGCAGGGGGCTGGACTAGATGACCTCCAAGGTCCCTTCCAACTTTATTATTATTATTATTATTATTATTATTATTATTATTATTATTATTATTATTATTATTATTATTACTATTACTATTATTATTATTACTATTATTATTATTATTAACTACTAACTCAAATAATCAAGCATCAGTCTCCGAAGAATGGGACTGGAGACGTGTGAATCTTCCCGGTGCTAAAAAGCAAATGACCAAATGACTGCTTTGAAATAACTTGGGAAGGCGTTGATCATCCTTGCTTCTTTTTCACTTTCTTTCACCTGGCGGAAGAAATTTGGGGCTCAGTTTGCTCGTAAGACAAGGACTCCCCTGTACTTGTTTAGAATTACCCCTTGCCCAGAATGTCTCAGTCTAGAAGAACTAGGAGAAAGAGAAATTCATCCACTGGTGGGATTCAAATAGGTGAACAACCGGGTTCTCTGTGTGGATGCCGCTTCCGGAAGTCCATTCTGGCCCTGCTGGGCAACCAGAAATGAGCTACCGGTTCTGCTGAAGTGGTGCGAACCGGCTGAATCCCGTCACTGAATTCATCACTGGCAGGGATGTGTGTGTTTAATTTATGACCTCTGCAACAGTTAAGTTCACTGCGTGATCCTCACTGCCCGCCCAAGACTGAGAGGAGGAGGAGGAGAAAGAGAAGGAGAAAGAGAAGGAGAAGGAGAAGGAGAAAGAGAAGGAGAGGAGAAGGAGGAGAAAGAGAAGAAAGAGAAGGAGAAAGAGAAGGAGAGGAGAAGAAGGAGAAAGAGAAGGAGGGGGAGAAAGAGAAGGAGGAGGAGAAACAGAAGGAGAAGAAGGAGAAGGAGAAGGAGAAGGAGAAGGAGAAAGAGAAAGAGAAGGAGAGGAGA